>NC_136012.1:15754724-15854724 GCF_048128805.1 Centroberyx gerrardi | reverse complement strand
ACTCAGCGAAGCAACTTTGAAACATTCTCTGGTTAACCATTGGTCGTAAATTGGATATGTGACCCACACACAACTGCATCAGGCATTCTTTGTGAAAGCGGCAAAACCAGTCACATACACACCCAAACGGTTCAGTGTTAAAATGCTTGCATGCACACACGCACACACACTCACACAAACACACACACACACACAAACAAATTCTTTGCATTTCTGCAGACTACTAACTAGCTCAACTGTTTGCCTATAAATCAAAGTGTCTGTTTGTCAGCTGGATGGTTAGACACTAAACACACACCCACGCAAAAACAGTTGGCAGCTTCACACGCAATTAGGGAGAATGCAACAGGATCCCTTTGGGTTAAGAGCATCAACTGCCCCGCGTATGGTACGATTTGGAATTCTCTTTAAACAGAAAACATCTGCATGAAAGTGGGAGCTTGTTTAGCAGTGCGTGTTTGAACGTGTGCACACCGGCTTGCGCATTTCTGGGTACAGGATTCATTTTGCATTTGTGTTTGACTGTGTTCAAAGGAGGAAAAGGTATATGTCTGAGACGACATAGTGGGAGCAAAAAGAGCTGCAGTATAGCAGCCTTCAAGCCTGCTCTGCATGCTGTGTGTGTCTGCTGGTAACAAGGCTATGCATTTCCACATTCAAAGAGACCAATGAATATTTGAATACACTGCAAACTGACAGACCATGCTTTAGAGAATCAGAATGAATAATGAGCAAGGGATTCCTTTCTTGATAAGTTCAGCTATTTCTATAGTATTTTTCTGTGAAATGAGGAGATAGAGGAGGAAAACTGCAACACCGAGGAGGAAACAACATTGAAAAAGAACATAAAAGATTGAAGAATGGAATAAAAAGTGAGGAGAAAAAACTAACAAAATAAACAAACTAACAGCTTTCCCGTCTGCTTGGTGAATGCCGACATGAATGTTGCATTTCAAGCCTGACTGCTCAGTCAAATTTCTACAAAGGCTTCTTCTTGAAAAGGAATTAAAATATGCTTTGGGTCAGATATGAGGTGAAATATGATTGGGTCTTGGCTACGTTTGCCAAGTTAAATATGCGACGATGGATTGGTATCACAGACAGATGCTGTCTAGCTGACAGCAACAGACATATCAGTGAAACCTTGCCCCGAGCTAGACAGAGAGTGAGTAGAATCTAACCATCTGATCTGCTGAGCCTCTCCAGGTGAGCCGAGCTCTAGAAACCTAGCTCACTGTTGTCTGAGTCACTGGCTGCTGCGTTAGCACAGAGCGCAATCTATCGAACACAGAACCGCTGCCTGCTTCACTTCAAAATATTCCCCTCTTTGCCTCTCTATCCCCTTCTACCTATCTCCCTGCCACTTTGTACCTGCAAGAGTCGGCTGAAAGCTCTCCCTCTGCCTCATCAAAAGAGCAGAATGGGCTTTGAGATCCCATCCCGCTGAACGCACCACATTCTGAACAGATGCAACACAAAAAAGGATGGAGTATAGAATACAACAAGTGTAAGACTTTCATTACTTGGATAAGGTGAAATTGTGTGAATTTCAGGCATTAGTGTGTGCATCGGCACGTGCTCGCACAACCATGCATACATATTGTGTCTTGCTTTACAGATGATGATTAGGAACAATGACATTTAGTTTGGTAAATGCCAGTGCCTGATGGGCAGAGTTAAGGGCACGTAATGATGTCTGGTGTGAAGCTCTGCTGACTTAGTGTGAAGACATTAGACACTGCATCATCACAGAGAGAGAAAAAGAGGGGAAGAGACAGAGACAGAACTGTTTTCTCTAAGTAATCAAGGCGCCTGTTTAGGTGCGACAGAAAGGAAAGGTTCTGAGGCTTAAAAAGCTCTAATGGCTATACAGTATGCCCCGTCAGACCACCCACTGTTCTCTTTCCCTCACTCTTGCTCCCTCCTTTCCACCCTAATTCCTCCGAATTGACCATTTGTGGCCTCCTTTTCAAAAGCCGCCTCCCCACCTTCAACCTCCTCCTTCCTTGCTTCAGTCTCCCCTTTCCTCCTAGTCGGACTCGCCTCCCCCCTCCAATCATTTCCTCCCCCAGCCCTACTCTAGCATAAATCACCTCTCTGCGATAGTTTTAATGGCTTTTTAATGAGCCTAATGTTTTCTGTTTTAATGAACTTCTTACGTCAGCTTTAATCATTTTAGGGGAATGAAAAATGATTGAGAAATGGCCTACATTAATTTAATTTACTGTTCAATCTGCACAGCCCTCTTTACAACCCTGGGAAGGCCGGGGCAAGCAGGAGAGAGAGGAGGAGGAGGAAAGGAGGAGTGGAGGAGGAGGGCCATATCACAGAGTGGGTTAAGAGAAGAAGAGATTAAAAAAGGAGAAAGCAAGATGAATGAGCAAAACAGAGGTAGAAGGCAGAGAATGAGGGAACCCACTACAGGTGGTATAAAAAGGTGAAGGGAGAAGGAAGTGTAAAAAGCGAGAGTAGGAATGGGCTTGGTGGGAGAGGAGCTGTAATTTATGAGGCTGTGCTATAGGCTTGTTGTTCAGGCTTATCTCCAATTAGGTTGCATTGTTGAGGCCTGCCAATGCTGGTTTCTACCACTCTGTAAGACCAGCAGATTTACACAGCGGCCATTAACACAGCACGCCCGGAATAAATGAGCAGAATATACAGCATCTGTTCCTCTATGTATGAGTTTTCTATCTAGCTTGTTTGTTTCTTGTTCATTCTGGCTGTAACTCCTCCTTTCTCCCTCTGTCTTTCTCCTAAGTAACACTTATAGATGTCATATTGCCAATTTCAAATTAACGGAGCTATAAACCAGCCGGTGCAGCCTTAATCTAGGAGAAGAATACCACCTACTCTTTTATGTGGTTTGTACAGTGGTTTATCCAAGGACACCTTGCCAGCACAGTGTGAGAGTCAGCCCTCCATTTCACTGTGTTGACTGTAAAAGGCTGCGAATACGCCAAGGCTGACTGCCAAGATTGCTTTGCACTACCTGAGCTATGTTGTCCTTTACGATTTGTGTGTATGTGTGTGTGAGCGTATGGCCCGTCTGTCCTCAAGGCTGCAAGCATTACCATGCACCGCTGATTATATGAAAAATCACAGCTGTGGCTGGTTACTATAAGTGCTGATGTGTTTAATGATCCATTGTTTGGTTTGTGTGAGCGTGGACGCAGGTCCTGGTAGGAATACGAATGTTAATGATGACACAAAACAAAACTCTGACACACCGTTCATATTTTATGCTCTCAAAAATGGATCACCGGTGACACATTTTTATATATAGTCATGTACCTGGGGTGGGTGTGTGTTTGTGTGTGTGTGTGTGTGACAGATGTCCCTGTCCCTTGGCAGCTGGACAGCCTGACCCTGACTCCACCCTAATACTGACTGGAAGAAGGGAATTGTGGGAAGGGAGGCTGTCCTGCACCGCCCCTCAGGGCTTACAGTACCCGATATGTCCTCCTGTCAGCTCACATACTCCACACACAGATCCTCTGCAGCCAGCTGCCTTCGCACCATTCACCATTTCTGTATTAGTCTCCGCCTGTCTCAGCTCAGCAATCACTTTGCTATTTTTTCTTTCTCTGTTAATGTCCAACCTTCAATCTATTCCCCTTTGTCCTTCATTCATATTAATTCATCTCCTCTTTGTTCATTGCCCCTCCCCCTGTTTTCTTGATCTTTTTTTCTCCTTTTTTGTACCTGCTCAATCCAGAATCAGAATGAAAGGTTTATTTTAGGTGCTTGCTATTATTGTTGCAAAATTGGCCACTATTCTGAGTTGCAGAGGGGTCTGACATAAACAATTTCTTATTGGAAAATCTTGATGAAAAATATACTGTAACCAGACATGAGGCGCATCCAAAAAATGTGTCTTAGGGCAGTAAGTGGAAAGGTGTAACACTCAGGACCGTGCAGGCATTAAACCATCGCAAAAAAAATGTGATTCACAAAACACCCACAGTGGGCGCACTTAATTGCGTTGCCAAGGAAATAGCGACACAGTGCTGTTCATGCATATTTAAGTTATCCATATGCGTTTCAGTGCAAAAAAAACCCCTTTCTATATAAATAAGGCTCATTACAGGATGCGTCCAATTAACAAACATCATCATCGCTAATTGCCATTTGCAATTAAAGTAAAATTGTTAAGATCTTCCGAAAGCTGGCGGCAATGGAAGTTTAAAAGGGATGTGATGCACACACTTTCCAATCACTATGGCAACTGTGATTGTAGCCTGGCAAAGGCATCACCAACATCCCAGTTGCGCTATTTCGAAGGAGAATATCATTGTTTCAGTTAACTGACCTGAAATTATTCCCTGTTATAGGTTGTGAAGTCATACAATTATTTACTTAATTGATGTGATTCAGGATGAGATTGCACCTGCCACTCAAAGATCCCATGCGATATCTGCCATTGTTATGCTGTCAACACTTCAGGTTCTTGCATCGGGTTCCTTCCAGACTCTTGTTGCCTGTGCCTCTGGTATCGCAGCCATCCATCAGCAGGGCAGTGTTGGATGTTTTTCAAGCTGTTGTCAGGGCGCATTTCTGTGGCTTGGTCCAAAGACATTATTTATACATTTGTCTAGCAATCAGTGCTAATTGTGTGGGCGTATCTACGCGATTACTTGATTTGCGCAGTTTCTTTAGTGAATTGGACGTTAAGATAGATTGCAGTGCAGATTGCATTCACAATTTAAGTACAAAATTCATCCCTCAATCTCTGAAGTTAAATTGACAACTTCATTCAATTAGTTAAAAACATACTCAATTTCACTGTGTGACAAGAGTGTGACATGCAGAGTTACATGGTTTTACATAGTGGTTTTACATACTGTAGTTTTCTTTCACTATTCCACTGTTGTGCATGGCAGGCCTATAACAAGCTTCCCATAATGGCTTGTTCTGAGCTTTTACTGACCAGCCCATGCCATATGACTGTGTAAATGGATTCTAAGGCTGTGTTCACATTTGTGCAACGTCAAAAAACGGACAATATCCCATGTATTTAATGAGATCTATGTGCTGACGGATGCCATGGATTGACGGAGCACAGTGCATGAAAATAGCGCAACCCAGTCCGTCAAAAAAGTTGAAACTTGTTGAACTTTTGACAGTGCAGATCAACGTCATCCACTAACGGACTTCATCAGTCAATGAAATTTGTTGCTTCAAAAGGTTTCGAAACCCGCTCAACAACGCAACCTGATGGTTTCAACACATACTTGTCTGTGACGAATGCCAAATGTCCCATGCGAATGATGCCTAGGCGGGAAGGAAGGGTTCCCTGGACGCCCCGCCAAGCCAAGTCACCGTGTGTGTGTGTGTATGCAGTACATAGCCTACAGTGTGTACATCAACTCTTTCGTTCTATAAAACTTAACTTATTTCCCTTTAACTTCTTGCTCATTGTCTTCACATTCTGGCTCTCATGTTACATTCCCACAAACCTACTTGTGCGTGAGCCTGTCCACACCCTCCACTTCCTCTGAGCTGTCATGACCCATCAGACAATCTCCAGACCTTCAAACCGACTCATTATGTAACCATCTCCAGATAGACACGTAGACTAGACATGTCACAATCAATCTACTCCCCCTAGACTCTAACAAGCTAAAGTGGATGGACAGACCGTTCTGCACCGGTCTGCACTTCACCCCATCCCAACACCAGACAGAAACTAGTTCTCCTAGGTTCTGGATAAGGCCTTTCAGTAATGTGTGTGTGTGTGTGTGTGTGTGTGTGTGTGTGTGTGTGTGTGTGTGTGTGTGTGTGCGTTTTTTTTTGTGTGTGTGTGTTTGTGCGTGTGTGCGCCTGTGTGTGTTCATGACTGCACGCATATGTGCATACACATTGAGATCTCCCCCGCCTTAGGACAGTTACATAAGATCGTCAGACTGAGACAGGTGATGAGATGGTGGAAAGGACAGAGAGCAAGGTAAAAGACTGAAAGACAGAGAGGTGAGATAGAATGGTTGTGTGTGTGCGTGTGTGTGTGTGTGTGTGAGCGGGTGGGTGGGTTTGTGGATGGGGGGTGATGAAATGTATTTGTGCCAGCTAACCAGCTCTGGTTCCCTCATCAGACACAGGGAACCGCAGAAGTAGAAAGAGACCAGACAGGTCATGGCCAACAGGGGTGTTTGTGTGTTTGTGTGTTTGTGTGTGTGTGTGTGTGTGTGTGTGTGTGTGTGTGTGGGGGGGGGGGGGTGTGTGGGTGGCTGTGAGAGAGTCAGACAGCTCTAATTCCCAGACACCACCCCTGGGGGGCTGGAGGTGGAATTGAACATAGTCTGGAAAGGACAGCTTTGACAGCTCCCCTAAATAAGCCCAGTAATGTTTTCACTCACACCGGACTGAGGGAGATCTAATCTTAGCCTAGATGCACATTACTGGCCCAATAGCTCTCACACACTCTAGGTGATTATCAAATCCAAGAATGCAAAGTCGATACGTGTGTCCTTGTGCAGACCGTTCTTATCAAGTTGTCTTGGAGAGAACAAACTTCTCAAGAACGTGAGCGGAGAGAAAGCAGCTTTACAGTCTGAGAAGGGCTGTGTGCTTCAAGTTACGCAATCAGTTAAGACACGCAAATGTTCATTTTCCCAGCAGATTCAACTGCCACTGTAATACAGAATAGAGCGATGTTTAGATGTCGTTTTCACAATGAATCTTGGGGCTTCGCATTCAAGTGAAGTCATCATTCGATGCATTCTCCTTTGGCAAGTAAACCTATGGGATCTGCCCTCTGTCCTTCCATTCTTTTGTTTTGGAATTGTACTTTGGTCATTAGATATTACATCAAATGCATTATGGAGGACCCAAGAATGTATACTGAGAAAGACCCTCTGTCACTTGTTAACACACATGCGCGCGCACACACACACACACACACATGGGTCTAATCTAGGAGACATGTCATGGGAGTTCACATGCCTTACCTGTGGAGATATTGGAGTTTGAGTGATTTAAATGAAGAGACAAATTCGAGTTCACTAAAGTCTCCACCAAACTACAGCTCACAGGGCTGTTATCCATTTTGTGAAATACTGGATTTATGTTCACCATGTTTTTGGACTTTATTTCCAATATGTCCATTGTCCTGCGCTCAATAAAAGATATGTTTTTAGGAAACTCAATCAACTTACACCATCACAGTTACTGTTGATTTCTCGCCAAACTGTCAGTGTTGTGGCATCAGTATGAAGGTGTGTTTTTTTAGGTCCCCAGGGTATCAGGGGTGGATGGGGAATCACATTTCACAGGTCAACATGATTTTGTGGAGGTTAGGAACATTAAAGGAAAAATCCACGGTCGGACACTCTTACACTGTTAGGCCTCACTTCATAAATTCCACACAAAAAAACACTGCTCTGCTAGCTCAATTTAGTTGTAACTAAAACATTTGCCAGCAGAAATATTTTTGTCAGCATAGATTAGCCTCTCCAGTTACAAACACACACTGTTATAGGAACACTGGGCGAGCAAGCATCTTTCAATATGAGAGAGAGCGCCATTTCACTGACTGATCGACTGTGCTGTGGGAAAAATAACTTGAATCCTTACACAAGTTTATTCCAGTTCCACTATTCAGTTTGCATTATGAAAATGTCCCATCACCTCCTCTGTATACATAGGCCTATTTGTTCTCTCTCTGCTGTCTGCAGAGGGCAGGGCAGGGCAGGTCGGGGCACATGTGAGGTTATCCTGCCCCTAAAAAATGTGAGGCTTCCCATGCTTTCTCATTGGTTCTCATCTCAAGTACTATCCAGTGCACCCTCAATATTTTGTGGTTGGCGAGTAAACCTCTGGGATCTTTACCTATCCTCGTTATGTCAAATGCATCATGGAAGATGAAAGAACAAAGAACAACCCATATTGAGTGAGACAAAGATCAAGGGTGCTAAAATAAAACTTTCTGAAAGTGTGACAAGCGCGGTGCGTATTGAGCAACAGTGGTCCAGCCAATCAACAAGGCACACCTGCGCCCAATTAACCTCTGCCCATATATATATATATATATATATATATATGTGTGTATTTCAGTATACGCTGGCAGAGGAGCTCTTGGGCTGCATAAGCCAACACCCATTTGTGCACCTGGAGCCTGGAAAGGTTCTGTATGCTACTTATAGTCCTGCTTGCTAGGGGGCCTTTATTTATAAAGACTGTTGAATGAGAGGGGAACATTGATTTCTGCACCGGTGGTGCGGTCTTTCTGTTGTAATGTTTATGTGGTGCTGAATAAATTTGTCCATGTTTGAGAAGCAGAATGTGGCTCTTCGAGTGTCCATCCTGGGTAAAAGATTGAACTTTCTCACAGCAAGCTTTATTCAGTGAATACCAAAGAATTGTTTTTGACATTTTGAATTTTACCTGAAAATGATATATTGTAAAATAGGTTTAAAGATTCTTTATTCGCCAACACTGCTGGAAGTGATATTCCACAAAAGTGGAGAGGTCAGATTTGATTTGCACGTATTGTTGTCTACTAACCGCAACAAAATGATGGAAAAGAGAAAGTAGTACCACTTAAGCCTAGAACCATGTGGCGAAACTGTCAGTCATCCAAGAATTCATGCATGACATAAATATTTTTTACTCCTTACTCACCTTATTTATGTTCTGTTGTCTGGGCATAGAATTGCTTTTGGGCAGTGTTGCAACCACAGATGGATCCACTGTGGGGTTCTGGTGGTGATTCGTATTAATGGGACCTGACCCCAATCCCTCCTCCTCTTTTTTCTTCTTCCAATCTTTCTCTCCCCTGTACCTCCCTCTGCTAACTCTCTGTCTTTCTCATTCCTTCCAGACACCCAGGAGACAGATGGAGCAACCCTCAGCTTCACACCATTTAGCTCTTCAAGGCTGCTGAAACAGAAGTGTGTGTGAAGAGGTGGAGTGGGGAGGAGTGTGTTGGGAAATAAGGCCTTTGTGTGTGTGTGTGTGTGTGTGTGTGTGCGTGTGTGTGTGTGTGTGTGTGTGTGGGTGGGTGAGGGAGAGAGCGAGTGTGAGCATATACATGGCTACGTATTGCATGTCTGTGTGTGTGCATGCACTTTATCATATGGACTCATACTCGTGTGTGCCTGTGTGCGTGTTTGTGCGCACATAAAGGCGTTGGTGTGCGGTTGGCAGGCTGAGGAATGTGGAGAGTAAATGAAGGACTTAGTGCTCTACACGACTGACTGGTCAAATCTATGATGCTACCTTGAGCTTGCCTGGCTCCAGTCAGACACTCTTGCTCTCCCAGTAATGGAGACTGAGTGCTGCTCTCTACCAAAGCCAGAGACACAAACATGACCGCATATCCACAGTACAGAGCCTGAGTTGGAATACATTATGTACAGCTTTACTTATGCTATTATAGTTAGTTTCAAGAAATAAAAATCTAGTTAAATATATGCATGTGTGAATTCAATCTTTAGCCCTCCTGTCCAGATCAATGGAGAGTAGATATTGATGAGATGCTGGAGCTCAGCTGGTTTTCAGATTCTCAGCACAAATTCCAAGCCATGTCTCAAGTCTGTCAGAGAAACCCTGTGTTCAGACCTGGATACTCTCCTACTGCATGGTACGTACTAATCAGTATGTACTGCATACTGATTCAGTAAATGATTACCAGCAGACTGGTCAGATTGAACTATATTCAATTATTACATCACATGACCAGTCCATGCTATAAAACAACACAGATGAAAACCAACATTAGCCTACTTTTATCCAATAATATAAAATATAATTTTAGAAATGATTTTATTAATTGTACAAGCCTTAGTTGTTTTGGCTATTATCTTAGATTCCATTAAAGTATCAACATTTAATACATTTGGCATGTCATTGCTATCAGCTCCTAATTCAATTTTCTTTTCTTCTTTTGCACAATGCTGTTACACATTTCCCCTCTGTAATTTAATAATTTAGTAAATTAATTATTTACTGTCAAAACAAGTCATCTGGCTAACCCATTTATCAGCTAGTAACAAACCACTGCTACAGATAAATCCTCTTTCAACTGTGTTGCTTATCACTTACCATGCAGCACAAAGACGAATCCGCACATCGGTGGAGGTCACTGCTCCAGATATGTATGAATATTACATTTTTTTCAATATTAATAATTCTTTTCTAACTAACTAGCCAGTCAAGTGGCTGGCTGACTCCCAGTATGTTATTTGATGTTGGTAGTGCTGTTATAGATGTAATCAAGAATTATTCCTTACACTCAAACTCTGCTGTCTAGCAGTGGAATACTGTCACAAAATAAACGTAAACTGACTTTAGTCTCCTGTCACACATGAGACTTGAGAAATGTCAAATTGTTTCATGCTTCCAACACATTTAAAAAATATATATATACTGTATATACTTTCATGAAAAGACTGCATTGCATGATCATATTAAAATTCACAACTTTAATCTAGCAAATAAATATACATAGATACATTTGATCAATAATACATATAAACAATTAATTAGCACTATGAGAAATGTTAAATCATGTCCTTTTCTCCCTGTGGGGAGAGAGGCACAGCAGCCACAGTGTTCTCATCGGTCCCTGGATGAAAGAAACAAACATGTTCATGTCGTTATTGTTGTACTGTATTAATATTATACAGCTAACCACACATCTATATTTATTCAGAAATATTTGTTTCCAACTTTGATATTAGCAGCAAATATGAGCCACTGTAACAAAAGCAAAGTAAGTAAACACTAATCTCTATGGTAAATTACCACAAGCAGGCTACAAAGCACTTGTTCTGAAAACACAAAATATTTTAATAATAATTGATGACACTCAAACCATGTTAGTGAAATAGATATTGTCTACTTACATTTCTTTGAAATTGGACTGGCACCAGCACGGCCATGGAGGTTACACAGCAGCAGTGCATTGTGGGGCTTCTCAGTATGTCTAGTAGCATCAGGCAGCATACTCAAAAATTCTTGCCAATGCAGTATACTGTACATCCGCGTACTTTCTGCATACTATGCGGTGGAAACACACCATATACTCATTTAACATCACACTTAGCATGGCTGACACACTGGGGTCTGGCCTGGGACCTTTGTCACATGTCACCCCCCTCTCTCCCCGGTCTTTCCTGTCTCTCTTCACTGTACCCTGCAAAAATGCCAAAAAAATGATGTAAAAAGTCAATAAGTAATAATAAGTCAAGTCTTTCTGCACAAGTCTCAAGTCATATCTGGAGCCTGTCAGAGCAAATCTCAAGTCAAATCACATCAATCTAGTGTTGGCCTTTATTGCTCTGTTAGTGAAGGCAATCTATATTAACTGGATCTTATCTCGCTCAAATTTCCAATCACCAATAAAACAGCCAATGAGCCAATGATGGTTTCAACTTAAATTATCACTGAATATTAAAAAGTCAAATTTCATCATATTTACAAATAAAAATAAAAATAATGGAGTAGAAATGACTCAAGGCAAGTCAAGTCAAGTTTATTTATAGAGCCATAAGTGATATGTTCACCGCTCACTAAAAACTCTTCCGACAGACTTCTTTTTCTTTTAATATTCTTTTTAAAATATTTTTCAAAGTCACCAGCACCTTAAAAGAAACACACAGCTGTGCACAGGACACATATGCAGTTTCTTTATGTGGCCCTTCATCACAAGCATGTCTCAAAGGACTTTACAGAAAAGGTTCATTGCACCTGTTTCCTTGGAATCTTCTTAGATGACAATCTGGTTTGGAAAAAAGGGCCAGCACATACGTGTCATATCTTCATAAGCTACATGTTCTAAAAAAGATTAATCACAAATTCACTCTTACAACACTAAACACTTAAACCATCTCCACCCTCCACATTGTGGTAGACATGATACTTCATCAGATATTGTTGCAAACAGGTATTGAATGCTAACCTGCATATTGTTAAAAGGCCATTGTCCTTAAGCCACTTCAAAAAGAAACTGTCAACAGATCTGAAGCAAGCTACATTGTCTTCTCATATCTTTTCTACATAGCCACACTCTCTAAAGTTGCAAGGTTTATTGATTGGTTGTCTCTCTCTGACATTTTAAAGTTGCACTGCTATCGACAGGTGCTCTCTCTCCCTCACTTTCTCTCGCTCTCTGATGTACACAATTACCACAATTCTTGTTTCAAGCCCCATTTAAACCAATATAGCTCAGCGACCATGATACAGAAACTTTGCCTGAGTTGTTTGACCGATTTCATGTTTCGTTTTTTTTTTTTTATTTCCTCATTTTATTTTTATTTATTTACTTTTTTATTATGTGCTTGCTCTCATACACATACTTTTTTTTATATACTGCTAGGATACTGTGATATGTCCTAATTGCAGCAATTGCTATAAATAGCCTATTGTTTTAATTCCAGGGAAGGTCCTCCTTGTCCTCTCCTGAGCAATAACTATATCTCTTTTTTGTGTCGTGGAACAGTGGACTAGCTTTTTACCATCTCACAGATCGATGTCTCAAGGGTGTTTTGTGGATTTGGAAAATGCCTATGACCATGTTTTGTGAAGTATGGAAGGGGCTAGGATGTCAGGGCTGCTGCTACAAGCCATTCAGTCCTTAAACAATTGAGGTGACAGCTGTGTTCGCATTCTTGGCATGAAGACAAGCTCGTTAAAGGTGGGACTCATTCAGGCTCCAACAAGGATGTGGCTTGACCCCTCTACTGCTATTCAAGCAGCCGAGGTCTGGAGAGTGTCCAGTGATATTAGGGTGTTATCTCTGCAGATGCAGTCATCCTTTTGGCCTCACCGGACTGTTAACTCTGATATGCATTTGAGCGATGTCATGTTGAGTGTGACAAGTTTGAGATAATGGTCAGCACTGCCAAATCGGTTCTCTCTTATACTGTAGGTAAGAGGGATCATGAGACTGACTGCGGTAAGGTGCATCGGCTGCAGTAATGAAAGCGTTGTATCGGACTGTGGTGGCAAAGAGTCAGTGATATCTTTGTTCTGACCCTCACATATGGTCAAAAGTTCTG
This sequence comes from Centroberyx gerrardi, assembly GCF_048128805.1. NCBI lineage: Eukaryota > Metazoa > Chordata > Actinopteri > Beryciformes > Berycidae > Centroberyx > Centroberyx gerrardi. The sequence continues at coordinate 15,841,729 of NC_136012.1, read as the reverse complement.
GGTAGTGATTGAAAGGATAAGATCAGAGACACATGTAGCTGAAATGAGGTTTCTCTGCAGGGTGACATCGCCTGGCCTCACTCTCCGTGACAGGGTGAGGGGCTCAGCAATCCGTGAGGACCTCGGAGTCCAGAGTCGAGCCGCCGCTCCTCCGCATCATTTAGAGGAGCCAGCTGAGGTGGTCGGGGCACCTTGTAAGGACGCCCCCTGGGCCCCTCGCTTTGGATGGGTACTGGGCACGGCCAACCGAGAAGCAACCTCGGGGCAGAAGCCGGACACAATGGAGGGACTACGTCTTCCAGCTGGAACCAGGACTGCCTGGGGATTTCCAGGGAAGAGCTGAAGTTGAAAAGGATTCTGGGCTGCTCTGCATGCCTTGTTGTTTGTGTTACCCTGACCTGGATAACAGCAAGACAATGGATGGATGAATGGATGCATAATTTCACTGCCACTGTTGAACTGAAAACCACTTGTATATTGAGGACATGGAGCTATTTACAGCTGATTTTAGTACGTTTTGTTTTCTCCCTGCATGTCACAAGATGTTTGTGCGTACTGTACATCTCTGTGTGTGTGTGTGTGTGTGTGTGTGTGTGTGTCTAGGGTTCATGCTTGGCTGGAGCCTACAGGAGTGTGGCTCAGTGATACTCTGCTTATCTGCTTTGTCCACCATTTGCTAGCACATGGGAGACTCCCTATCTTGCTCTGGGGAATTAAAGCTGGAAGTGAAAAGGCCTAAATGGCTTGCACATACACTATGTGTATAAACGCCACGCACATACAGACACACACATTCGCAGACACACAAACACAAACACACACACACACACACACACACACAACCATGCACATACATTCATGCATTAACACAGTCACACACACACACACACACACACACACACACACACAAATCTACGCACACAAACACACTTACACAGCAAACTTGTGTCAAAGTCAAGATTATTCATGCTGATATCGCTCAACATGCTACACACACACAAAACCAATTATACCTTCCCTTCAACTTCCCTCCAAAAGATGCACATATGCAAACATGAATGATCTCTCTCTCTCACACACACACACACACACTCATACGCACACACACAAGCGCACATGCTCAGCCCAACTTTTATTGAACAAGAATCCAATTACTTAACCCAGCTTCAGGTTCCGTACCCTCTTTGCTCCTCCACCTTGACAAGTCTGCCTTAATATCTGCTGACAGCCTATGTCCAACATGCACACGTGCACATACACACACACACACACACACACACACACTCACAGCTGACCCCTATAAGAGTCTGATTAAATGAAAACTGTGATGCCCATCTCTCCATCCCAGGGCCAATGAATACCAATGAGAGACACATATCACAATCCTTAGTGTGTGTGTGCGTGTGTGTGCGTGCCTGTGTGCGTGCCTGCGTGCGTGCGCGCGTGTGTGCATGTGTGTGTGTGTGTGTGTGTGTGTGTGAGAGACAGAGAGAGAGATGGACAGAAAGACAGAGAACTTTCACTTGCATGCATTCCTGCCTATACAGTATTATGTAGCTTCATGGGTTTTTGCTCTATTTTACCTTCCATACTCACATGTCTCCATGTCATCTGAGTCTTTATTGTTCCCAGTCAATAGATTGCTTCTTAAGCCGAGTAATGAGGAGGTCATGCATAATTTCATTTGCTCCAGCAGTACCTGGGGACATTTTCTTATTTCACTAAAATCTATGATAGTTTCCTTTTGAAAGGCCATAACTCTCCTTCAATAGCAGGTATTGGGGTCACAGATGCTAAATGGGCCATTTATAGATTCCTGGTGGAGGGAGAATATTGTGTTGGGTCGTTTCAGACCCTTATTGAGGCTATTTGACTCTATGTGGCTTAATTTGCTCCCTGCGATTTATCTGACAAAGGACCAACCTTTCAAATCATTATATCTTTTCTCGTAACACTGCTCCCACACACACACACACTCTCTCACACACCAAGTGGATGTTATTCAAGAAGGCAACTTCAGTTAAGTAAACCGAATATCAATTGTACTGTCCAATAGGTATTCATACCAACAGTGGCCCGTGGGGATTTTCAGTGATTACTGGTAAATACAATTATGTCCAAAGCAACGGGACTTCAGCCAGTGCATGATATGGTACACAGCAGTCCTGCAGTCTGTTTTGCAGTTCAATAGTCACAATTCAAACACATTTCCATTTGCACAAGATATCTACAGGCGTCGGTATAATGCTTGCATTTAGCCACTGCATTAACTACAACCAACTGCATTGGGGGGGGGGGGGGGGAGCATGTGCACGCCATCATTTTCCTTTGTTTTGCTTGGCTTTGTTTTTTGTTTGTGTTTATATAATGTGTGATAACCCCCTATTGCTCGCAGACAGACCGCCCGACAGGCTTTCATATGGAGAAATATCAAATCGCAGCAAACAAATAACGTCGACAGAGCATGTGAAAAATTAATGTCCTTGGAGGCAGTTAATGTATGACAATGACTTGAGAAATGAGGAATATTGTCTGAATATTGTCTGTATGATACGGCACATGTTTTCCCTGTTATTTGTCTGCTTGCGACCTGTGCAGCCATTGGTCAGCTGTCCTGCGGGGCTGCTTGCCAGGCTTATCGGTCTGTTACAAATCAGCCAGAGAAATTGCAGCAGGAATCTCTCTCCCTTTCTCTCTGCTCTCCCTCACCAGAATCACCCAAGGGGATTGAAGCGCTAAGAACATAGCACAAATCTTCACTTCCTTCCTTTTCCTTAAATCTACCTCTCTTTTCTCCTCTCCCCTTCTCACGCCACACCAAACTTGCATTTCCATCTCTTTCTGTAAAATATGAAATTCTCACTCATTTTCTCTGTATTTTAAACAGCACTGATGTTATGTTATATTAGTCTTATGCTGCATTGATTGCTGCATTGATTGCAATTTACATCATATTGATCCAGCATTACTTTGTATAATCCATGCCTGAATCGGCTCCAGGCTTAACATTCTTCTTTAATGTGCCTCCTCTCTATCATCTACATCTCCCCTTCATGGCTGAAGTGGATTTTCAGGTAATATGTGAAATCACTGGGGTTGTAGCTTTCACCTGGATGCACCTGGACAGTATATTTAAAGGAAAAATCTACCCTAAAACACCATAACACTGTTAAAAAAAACAGCTATGGGCGATGTACCTTGCACTCCTGAGTCAACTTTGTTTTTTGTTGGTGTATTTTCTTATTCCCATGTGGCCAAAATAGACAATAAGAAGTCATATCGAGATATGTTTAAAACATCAACAGATGAGTTGATGATGAGAAGAGTAAGAGATACCGATTTCTCCACCGACAGTAGCCTCAATAGACCATAATACAATGCAGCCACAGGACATGTTGCGCTTTGCGGGGTGCGACTCGCTTTTTCTCAAATGGCAACGACAGCTAGCATTATGGCTATTGCACTCTCCACCTACACATAAAAACTGGAGTCAAGTTAGCTTGATATTGGATGTTCGGTGACTATGCATTTTTCCACCTTCAATAACTTGTAATGCAATCAAGTAAAGCCATATTGGTGAATATATTTGTGAATAATGGAAGAGGAAGAACAATTTACAACCACTGGTTTCAATATTTGATAAAGTATAACCACAGAATATCCAACATTCAATATCAAGCTAACTTTACTCCGGTCACGTAGGCTACCACCCACAGCTGAATGGAACAAGTTCACACCCGTTCTCTGGAAGTTGTCGAAAGTTGTTCTGGGGAATGTCAGAAACCATTAACTGAAGGAGAAGTAGACAGACAGGTTGAGGGAAAGTGCGTACAACAAAAAGGTAAATTACACTTAATCACAAAATAACTCCTCGAATGCATTGAACATCCCAGATTGATATGATATATAACAGTGTAAAAGTATCTTTTACCTTTAATGGAAGAAGCTGGTTGCTGCTAATATTTTTTTTTACCCTCATAGACACTGTACCGTCTCTAGCTGTAGATGGTAAGGGTTTTCAGCCACTGTTTTGCAGCCTGTGTATGCGAAACAGCTAAAGTGCTTAAGTGAGCACCATTTCCATATTTCTTATTCTGATAATGGAATGCCTTGCCATCACCAAATTACCCCGACACCATACTGCCAGCCAAGTGAGTGGATTAGTTAATGTCCAAAAATGGAGGTATTTCCCAGCCCCTCTGCACTTAATGTGTGCGTGTGTGTGTGTGTGGAGGGGGGGGGGGGGGGGGGGGGGGACTTGTGTGTTTGTTTGAGAGAGAGCTTAATGACTTTTTCACCTCTCACACGTGCCCTGAAGACACATTTCAGTTTACATTTGCAGTATTGAATTCATAATTGCTTGTTGGCCATATAACTTCCTGTATAATGAAATGCTTTCATAATAATCAATAAAGGAAATAGAGCAGGTCCATTTAAATGTTGTGGGAATAGGAGAAACCCATCAAGCGGAACCATTGCTTTCAATGCTGCAGTCTGTTATATCAGTGGATGTAGCATGTAGAGGGAAGGAGTGGATTCCATTTCAAAAATCTCCACTTGGGGACTGCTATCTTTCCTTCCCGTGCGTGAGTGATGACACGTAGGAGGCAGGGAAGGATGGATGTGTGTCTGAGGTATTGGAACTGGGCCTGGCCCTTAGGTGGCCCCTGCCCAATCTCTCTAGCCGGCTCACAGTGGATTGTGCTTACTCTCATTTAGTCAGGCCTATTTGTCTTCCTTCTAAAGCCCCGACCTGCTCCAAAGATGTAATTCCATAAAAGCATGCAATCAATACCACAGAAACTGTACTCTCATCTATCATTTTTGATAAAAAAAGGGAGAAAAAAACAAATAGGGAAAATTGTGTGTGTATGTATGTGTGTGTGCATGCGTGTGTGTGTGTTCAGAAAAAAAAAATATGGCAAACAAGCTAAGGTAGGGCGGGGTCAATAGCTTATAAACGTCTGCTCAAATGTACGCACACACAGACAGACACACACACACATCCTCCACATCCATCGACTAACCTTGGTATCTTTGTACCTTATAAAGTGCACAGGACAAATCTGTCCACTGGATGGCACTGTTATGAGATGTTTCAGGGCAGCAGCAACAATCAATTCATGTGTGGTATACAGTGTCAAAAACGAGGAAATATTAATTTCTTTGCTCCTGGAAACCTTAACATTTCCAGGAAGATATAAATACAATATCCACACAGACACACATACACCCACACACACATAGGCCTCATTAATCTCTTCTGTAACAGGACTCTATCCTCTGGCTCCAATATTACAGTAAATGGTGATGCTTATCTGCAAGCAGCCCTGCCCTTGAAATAGGTGCTGTTCCATTCCCAGCTAATTCCACAGCCATTAAATGGTCGGCACATTTTTCACAGGTATATAAATTGCTTTAAGCCACGGCTTACTCTCAGCACATTGAAATACAAACACGGATGTTCTCCGCTTTTTATCTCACTCTGCCCTCTGTCTCCTTAATACCTCCAACCCTCCATCCCCCACCTTCCCTCCCTTCTTCCCGCCCTCCCTGCCACCCCTCCCATCTCCTTACAAGTGAAATGAGCATGGATTGACTTCTAGCTTGCAGCAAGGTTGAGGTAATAGCTTATTAGCAGCCAATAAACATCAGTCATTTCCATTTAAGCTAACACTCCAATCTTGTTCATAATCACCAAGACATAGATAGGGCTGGAAATCAATGGCAGGATTTAACAGGGTGTCCCCTGTGTAGTGTTTGATCTATCTGATCAAGGAACTGAGGAACTGTAGGATGGAGGGGGAAATATTCCTCATCTGAATATAGATGCATGAACAGGTGAGTTGATAGGCCCATCTGTACCCACATAAACAAAGCACAGATCTGCTTCTATACTGCAGGCAAACACAGACAAGAAATGAAATAATTCACAAGGAGTTAGAAAATGGTTGAAGGCCTCCTCACCTCCAAAGAAGGGGGGTGTGGATCAGACATTCATGGCACACTTCTGCCCATCCAGACCTGACAGCAGGACACCTGCAGCCTCACTGATGAGGGGATGAAATACACCTCCCCTCCGCACTCTCACACTCTCTCATCTATCCATTTTATATTCCTCTCTCCCTGTGTGCCCACAGCCACAGAGCAGCTGGCTAGTTATTTGTGACCTGCCAGTCTGCGGGTGTAACGAGGTTTCGACGCAATTAAGAATACATTTCCCACGTACCGACGCAACAAATCACAGGCTTGAGTCCCTGGACACTAACACACACACACACACACACACACACGCACACGCACAAACTTCGCCTCACAAGTCACACAAATCAAGCAGCACACAAATGGCAACATGAAATAACTAATCATTGTTGGAGAAGAAAAGGCAATTATTAATCGATTCCATTTGTGTTGGCCTGAAAGGGGTTCAAATTGTCCCATTCTTCAGAGGAAATATTTGCTGTAGCTGTGGAGCTTGGCTGCGTAATCACCACCTATTATGTGTGTTGATTTGAAAGTAAGAAGCAAAGTGGTCAAATACATCACAGGCAACCATTATTGTGTTAATTCTCAGACAGAAAAACAATGTATTGTATAAAATAAATTATAAACGTGCACCGCCAGACGTGGGCATTTTTCAACATGTTGACTTTACGGTCTCAGTGGGGAAGTGAGATTGGTGCGAAGAACGTATTTTGGTTTAACAGGCAAATGGTACACTGTCATGCCAGAATTACAACCTGGAGTTTTCCTGTCCACTTTGCTCTTCAAACCCAAGCTGCACCCAAAAAAAAACACAAACAAGATAGAAAGTCATTTGCAATTATCAGATCTGGAAATTTCTTTTTTTCATTTATTTCATTTCGGAAACTTTGACATAGCCTTGCCACTTTCATTCTCCCTTTAATAAGAACAAAAGCAGACAGCTTATTTCAAGTTGGATGAATCTCCCTACCTCTGCCACTGTCTCATTTGAAGGTAATTTCAATGGCTGAAGCAGACATAGGTAATTTCAATACTTTGTGAAGACATAAAAATACCTCTTCAAAGCTACTTCAACAAACTTGGTCCTATAACCTTTATCTTTTTTCACTAAAGGAAGCGTTTCCACTGCAGATAAGGTATTTCATGCAGGTATGCCATTTGCAACTAAATAGGTAACAGTTTTACATTTCCATTAGTGATCCACACCAATATACATTGCAGGTAATAATGTGTCGCATATTTTAGTTCCATCACATACCACATTTCAAATGTGTTTGTCAGGAGCTAACCACTCATCAACAGACAATTCAACCACTATCAGCAGAGAGCAACATAGTCACTACAGACAGACAGTAATAAAGAAGTACAGTATAGCTTCCCGGTGTGCTGAAATATTCTATTAACATCTGTCTATATTTATGTTCAGTATACACATAATCCAAAAGGTAGGTATTATTTCCACAAACTTTATATTTCAACATCTACATGACAGTTTCCAACTGATGCTGATGTGGCTCTACTGTCACATTGTCGATTTAATTCTGCCATCATTCATGTTAACAGCTTTATGGGTGATTTTCTTTTAACTCTGCTGTTTTCTGGTTGGTAATTTTCTGATGTCTACTTAATCAAACCCATAAAAAGTATAAATCTTTTCATTTATTATGATGTTGATAATAAAAAAAAACACTACTAAACCACTTTCAAATTCCATAACCTAAACTGAAAAAGCCTGCTGATTAACACATTCTACATTGTGCATCAATTTGTATGGTGCTATATAGTTTCTCTGATGGTCAGTATATACCACACAGCCTTTGTGCAGTCAAAGCATAAAGCAAGCAGTGCCCTCTTTCTTCATGTTGTCTAACTGTGTATGTATTAAGAACAGCTTATTTGATATATTTTGTAGCATAAATACAACAACCAAAGAGAGGACATTGAGGGTATGGAGTGCATCTCTATCTCCTCATTTCTCTCCTCATTTCTCTATTTTCCTCTTCACTCCCCCCTTCGCCGGCTATTTTCAACAATAACACAGCTATCTCCACCTGATATGGTTTTGTACTGTAAGAAGCAGATAATAAGCAAGCATGTGTGTCTATGTTTGTGTGGGGGCGTGTGGGCGTTTGTCTGCGCACACGTGTGATGATACGTGTGTGTTGTGTGTGTGTGGGTGTGTGTGTGTGTGTGTGTGTGCGTGTGTGTGTGTGTGTGTGTGTGTGCGTGCGCGCCTTTCTCACAATCCTGACGCAGCGCAGAGACAGAGGGGGCGAGTTCGACATCTGCAAATTGAATTCTGCCCAAACGTGACAGTGATGAAGTGCTTTTCATAGCAGCTGTGATTGTCTCTATCTCCACTCCTGTCCATGAGCATTACAGCAGGCCTGCCTGCTCCACCAGCCTCAACCCCGGCCCCAGCTAGCTCATCTTTTAATGACAGTATTGGAAAATCAAATTCATACTAGATACATGTTTTATCAGCTGCAGAGTTGGCTGGAGAGAGTGTTGGTGTTTGTGCGTGTGTGTATGTGTGTGTGTGTCTGTCTCTCATTCTCTATCCCTCTCACTGCGCGTTTCTCTCGCCTTCTGTTTCTTCTTATAAGATCAGGTCTCCTTAGCCCTCAGGCCAGCTTTTAATAATAGGATAAAGTGCAGAAAATTGATCTGGCTTCACAGGCACAAGCTTTTAGGATTATGTCAATAATAAAATAAAGTTTGGCCTTTCCTATCCTGCACTTCTCTTCAGGCAAGCAGAGGACCTCTGTGTTTTACCACGGCTCTCTTTGTAGCTGATGTAGCTTATTCCTCTCAGAAGCAGAGAAGAGGGAGGGAGGAGGAGGAGGGGAGGAGGAGAGGGGGAGAAGGTGTGGTTACCTGGGGAGATGAAAGAATTTAGGAAGAAAGGTAGGCACAGGTATCTCAGTGGAGCTACCTCTCTCCTGTAGGGTGTGAAAAAGCGGAAGGGAAAGAAAAGGGACTTGTAAGGGGGAAAGAAGTCAAAAGTAAAGGAGCTGGAGGGCAGGTCCCGGGGAGAGGAGCGAAACACAAGCTCAAAAGCACGGTCAAGTTGGAGAAAGAAATCATTGATCAAATGTGAAAAGTAAAAACGCAAGCATGGGAAACTGAGTTATTGGTTTAAATACGTTCAACAGCGGCATTGGAGGCCCTCTAGGTGTGCTGTAAATAGTGCAGCAGAGGAAGGATTTCAATACGCTCTTCAAACAAACTGTTGAAAAGGAAAGTGGAAAAGTATGGCTCTACATATCTAGTTCCTTAGAAATCAATGGTCTCTGATGTTTAAGTAACACCAAATGGCATACACTGTGCTATGCAAGCTTATGGGAGATCCTCCTCCGTTCTCTGCTGCTTTTCCTTTGCTGTGGGTGTTGCCTTCCTCTTGGTATTCTAGACACAGATCCACTCAGGTCCAAACTTCCTCCTGTGATCTCTGCTGTACCTGCTCTCTCTCTCTCTCTCTCTCTCTCTCCTTTCTTCCTCAGCGCCTCCACATCTCACTAAATGGCAAGCAAAACACAGACAGGACTCCGCTGGTTGACTGACTTTTACAGTTAGTACCAACAGTGGCTGGCAGGGGACAGGGCTGCTCCGATGGATATACCCCCCGTCCCATAAACTAGAATCATCTCTCTCTCTCTCTCTCTCTCTCTCTCTCTCTCTCCCTCTCTCTCACTCCCTCCCTCCCTTTCCATAGGTCCATTCCTTTTTCTCTCGTAGCAGAGAGTGCAGCGGCTGTCAGTGTCAGAGTGATGTAAGGATGAACTTGCACTGACCTCTCTGCTGGTAATAAGGATGGAGTGACAGAGCCTTCATCATGACACAAGCCGAAAGTGAGAGAAAGAGAGAGAGAGAGAGAGAGAGAAAGAGAAATACACAGTTTGTTTCTTTTTTTTTTTAAAGCGTGGCAACAGCCGTCTCTCCATCGTATTTTATGAAGGTTAACCAAAAATGTCTCTGAATTACATCATTCTCCACGAAAGAGAGAAAGAGAGAGAGAGCGGACTAAACAAAGAGATATAAACCTCTCAGTGGATGAAACTTCTGGGGGTCGGGAAAAAGTCACACCAGGAAACGGGCATGCTGGGTAATTCTTGATGAGAACGGTTGCCATGGTGAAGTCCAGCTAGTCCATTCTGTCTCTGCCTCTGACATTAGAGCACTTTGAGCTTCAGGGGCCCCCTGTGGGAAAAAAAAAAGCTACTTAACATTAACAGAAGGCCCTCGACTCTAGCCGCTCTGCTTTTCACCTTAATTTGGCTGAGCAGTGTTCTGGCTGTGTTTGTTGAAATGCGCGGAACAGAAATAAACTGTAAGTGTATAGACCAGGCAGGCAGGGGAATAAGCACAAGGGTACTTTAGACCAGCAGTGGTAAATATTTTCATGGGTTTGCATGTCCCCTTTCAAGTCCTTGTGCCCTTGGGCCATTAGAGTAATACAACTCAACATACCAGAAATACTGCTGTCCTCTTGAGCTGCACTGACAGGCACTGTATCTCTCTTTTTCTTTCATTTGATTGAGAAAGAATGGCTATAGTTGTAAAATTCTATAAACATGTCCTTATTTACAGGATCATTTCTATTGAATAGAACTGAATAATAATCGAAAGGGTCAGCTACACAAGGAAATACAATAATAACGGCCCAAGTCCATCAGGGCCCAAGCAGTGCCTATGTGTTTACTTTGTCCTGACTTGTCCTTCACCAAACTCCTTCTCCTGAGTTTCTCCATAACGGAGAGTGACACACACAACCACACACACACACACACACACACACACACACACTCACACACACACTCACACTCTTTCACGCACAGTGGCACATCATGAAAGCTTTTATCCCACACCTCTACTGGTCAGCAGTAAAGAGAGTGAGTGAGTGGGAATGACCTTTTCAGATACACTAACTACCTGAGGCTTGCTTATGCGCATGCTTAGGTGTTTGTCTGTGTGTGTGTGTGTGTGTGTGTGTGTGTGTGTGAGAGAGAGAGAGAGAGAGAGAGTTTTCACCGCTGGTGCAGCGATCAACTCCAATACGCATCAAGCCTAAAGCAGCCAAGTCCTGATGTCGTGAATGACCTTTAGAAGATCAGACCTGCCACTTTAGTTACAGATCAGTCCAGGAAGAGCTGCAGACACTGACCACACACACACACACACACACACATACAGACACATCTCTACCACCCCATACCAGCATCCCTCCCATTCTCTATCTTCCCTATACATGACCACCTGCCTGTCAGTGTGTATGTGTCTGTGTGTGTGTGTGTGTGTGTGTGTGTGTGTGTGTGTGTGTGTGCGTGCGTGTACATGCACTTGTGTGTGCACATATATGCATTTTTGCATGTGCACTGTCTGTGTGCAGGCATGTGAGTTGGTCTGTTGGTGTGTTACACACCAGAAAGGCTTTGAGAAACTGTGCATCTGACAAGTTACAACACAACAATTGATTTAACTAAGTGGCTCAAATTCCACTGTTACTGGTAATGGTGTTGAGGTATTAACAATAAATATAATTTAGTGTAATTGTGAAAAATCAATGGTAGAACACTTGCAGCTGTTGTTCAGCTTCCCCGCCTCACATTTGCAGCAATGGCAAATGATTTTGTATTTGTTGGAATAAAACTGAATCTGAATCTATGCATCTGTAGTTAACAATGGATAAGAAAAGGAATACTCTCAAGGGGGGATAAATTGCGGACTACTGCTTTTACCTTAAATGCAGGTAGTACACTTACTTTTATCCAAGATAGCGCTTTGCTCAAGCAGCTCAGAACAGCTCACCAGCTACAGAGGCCCACCACTTTGAGGTACTTTCCAGTGAGCTCTCTGTGATGCTCCTAGGAGATATAAGTTGGATCTCTTCTGTAGACTAGAGAACACAGCATATCAGCAACAAGTCCACAACACTGTGTAGCCTGCAGGGGATGAGAGAGTGAGGATGAAACGAGGGGGAAATCAGGAGGAGGAAAGAGAACCGCAACTTTCTTCCTCCGCCTGGAAACAGCATATGCCGAGTGAGAGACGCAGTGGCCTTTGAGATGAGGATACATCCCCTTGAGAGTGAGAGGAAACAGGAGCGGAGAGGGAGAAAGAGTGAAGGAGAGAGAGAGAGAGAGAGAGAGAGAGAGAGAGAGAGAGAGAGAGAGTTAGAGAGAGAGAGAGGGGGGATCAGAGGAGGCTTTGCGAGCTCCAGTGTTCTGACATGGAGGAGATGTTCTCTGTAGCCGAGGTTGTTGACAGGTCTTTGCCTCTGGCTCAACGGGTTGCACATTGTTTCATCCACATTTAAGCCTCGTCAAAAATATCCTGACAGCCAATATCATTAGCCTATTTCCAAAAATGTGTAAGAGAAATAAAGGCAAATTTTCATTAAAATCAGTATCTTCTTTTCACATTCTCAGCCTAAACTAGCATCACTTTAAAATCCTGTTAGAGTAATTACAACCAACAAACGTATAAAGAACCATAAAAGCAAGAGACCTCGGCGATGTGAGCTTGCAGTATTACTTGATCTAAGTAATGGGAGAAAAATAAAATAATATTTATCTACAAGCTTGAAAGATATGTCTACATTGTGCAACTATGAGACAACATTGGTCTCATGGTGCTTGGCATTTTTACTGATGCAAATACAGATTTATAATCCAACAACAAAACTACTGGTGGTGATTACAGCTAGCCTTGGAAATGTATAAAGGCAATTAAAGTGTGTGTCTCTAAGATATTTTGTGTTGTCTATAAGATGTTTTGTGTTGTCTATAAGATGTTTTGAGAATGTCTTGTCTATGCATTACTTCTGGAAGCCATATACAGTACTTAGTGCTCTGTTCAGATCTCTATTACAAGAGTGTATTATTGTGCTCCATGGGCAATTTTATTTGTCATCTAGTGCCAATCCTCATCACTTAACAAACCACAATAAAGGATTTTTCATCTAAAGTCTCTATCTCTCTCTCCCAGTCATTAGCATAAGCTATGTATAGTGGTGTTTATTGCATGTAACATCAGCTGTGATAGCAATGGAACTGATTGCTATTTGAAGCTCAGTAGTAGTTTCCTGTGACTCTCCAGCAGCTGATTTTGATGAAGTGGTTGCTGTCTGGACCAGGGGAAGACAGCTGCAGAATGTAGAATAGCTAACTGGTAACCTGCAAAAGATAACCTTATGTGCAAAAACACACACACACACACACACACACACACACACACACACACACACACACACATGCATGTGGGGTTTGACATTTTTCATAACCAGGAAATATAAACCCACTTAAACATATCTTATTTATTAAGTTTACTCTCTTCCTCATGCTAATATAAATCTTTCTGATGTAAATGAAGTGTTTCATTCCAAAATGCTACATATCCATTTAAGAAAAAAAAAAAAAAATTGTTGATGCTCATGGGTCAGTCAAGGTCTGATAGTACGCTTAAACATCTACACTGCGCTTTATTGCACAATAAACATCAAACTAAGGATCATGATCTTGTGAACATTTTCATTTTGATTTTCTTTTGAAGTGTAAGTCCAATGTGTAGCATTTTAATATCAGCAAGTGTACTGGCACATTTTAGGTGCTTGGGATGGAGGGGCAGGGGGTGACTATGTACTATGTGTGGAGTGAGTGAAACTACATTGACTTTAAAAACTCCACAGGTTAAAACCAAAGTGCTGTGGTAACAGTTTCAGCCAAGAACACTCTCGCCATGAAGTTAAAACCATTATTGTACAAACGGTTATACAGTTGTATTTGGGGGTACAGGTTCTGCTCTCTATGGTGCTCCTGGTATCAATCCAAGAAGCATGCTAAAGATTCAGTGGGGAGCACAATCAAAACCCCAAAACAAAATCGCAATGGCCCTCGCTCGAATCTCGCAGAGATTTGGTGGGGAGCATGACACCCCGAAAACATCAGAACCAGACACCACCCTTGTATGCATTGAGGATCTAAGGCTGGTGGTGCCAGGTAGGTTAGGCTATATAGAATACATAGGCAGTTATGTCTTGTTCTTCTGATGTTTGTCTTATATCATTCTGTTCTATGGTTGATTATTAATCTAGGCTAGGCTCATTCCCTGTAAAGTCCTTTGAGACATGCTTGTGATAAAGGGCTATATAAATAAACAAACTTGAACTTGAACAACTGCAAGCCTGATACAGAACATACCCACTAAAGTAACAACTTGTTTCAAATTTCCCTTAAATGCTTAGACTGCTACAAATGTGCTTTCACTGAGGTGATAGCCAGCAGCATGTCAGCCTCTTCATGCACATTTCAAAATACACACTCTAATTTACAGAAATAACCGAAAATGTGAAAATGAAGCTTGTAACATGATAACAACAGCAAATCTATCAAACATCTTTTTAACTCATTATTTATTTTATTTTCTACGGCAGTCTGGAGTTCACATCAAACATCCAAAAAGATACACAAATCATTTATACTTTAAATTCAGAGTGAAAGTATGAAAAAAAAAAAGAAAATAAATAAAAGATAAAAATACAGAAAATGCTGAAAAAAAAGTTATAGGCATATGTATCCCATATCATACACATACACACTTATATACTCATATACCTATAAACATACATACACACTAACATGCCTAACCCATATACAGTACATCGTCTCTGTTCTTCCGCTCCATTTCAAAGGTTGAATCGGGTGATTTATGAGAGGTTTCCTCATTTCCAATTTCAGTTTGTATGTATGCTTGGGCAACAGGGATTGCAGTACCCAGCGTTCTTAGAGGTGACATGACGCCATTCGCATGTGACGAAATCCCCTGGAAAGGTAAAACCTGACCGAGTGAGGTCTGGATATTATGAAGCGCTGTCAGGGTCGAAGTTTAGTTAGTTTGGACTCTCGCATCTCAGCGGGAGTTGCAGCACAGCGGCAGCAGGAACAGCACAATCATAGTTATTTCCTTTGACGAAGCCCCAAAATAACCTCCTCTGCCGCCAAAGATTCTTCATCTGGTTCAAAGCAAGGAAGCAACACAACCAGTCACCAGCAGCATGGCAGGTAGGAATCGCAGGGATGTTCGGAGACATCATGGTGGCACCTCTGCTGTTTGCGGATGATGTCGTCCTTCTGGCTTCATCGGACCGTGATCCCCGATGTGCGCTGGGGCGGTTTGCAGCTGAGTGTGATGCAGTTGGGATGAGGATCAGCACCTCTAAGTCTGAAGCCATGGAGGCTCTCCTGGAAAAAGGTGGCCTGCCCCATCCAGATGAGGGGGGAGCAGCTGAAAAACTATCCTGACCCAGGATAGTTTTAAGGTATTTTTAGATCTAACACCAATTTAAAGAATTAAAGACATTGATTTGACATATTAATGTCCATTTCTGTCCACCTAAAAGTTCAGACATCAAACTGCAGTTCTTTACTCAGTCCAAAAAGGTGAGTACCGGCACCTTCATTCTGTAAGTCTATGCACGTTCCTGTCCCCTTATATATTCATTCTCATGTACAGCAACATTCACATTTAACTATTCGACTCATCCATCACCTGCATGCAGGTGTGAGGCAATACAGCACCGAGCTCTAGCCTGATTTAAAATGTGTGCTTAAATCTCTCACACTCTTACCATTACTAAGTACGGCATATATTGCATCAGATATGTCTCGATCCATCCAGAAACTGGTAGAGGAGAGGGGCGTTGTCATAATTCTATGTTTTTCATGTGTATGTGCATGTGCTTATGTGTGTACTGTATGTGTGTATATGCTATCTAAAGACTCTCTGTATGTGTGGGGGCATGTATGTATGTGTATATGTGTGTGAGTATCCATATGCATCCTTGCATGTGCCCCTGTGTGCCACGGAGAGGGCCTAGGAGCAGGTAATTACTGCACTGTGGTGAAACATCATTATTCACTCATCTGCCCACTAGCACCATCTGTCCTGCTGAGCGCCACCTCATACACAATCAGCACCGCACCAAGGACAACTCCACCCACACACACACCATCCATCTCCTCGAGCGCTGGCTTATAGGACACCGCTCATCACTTCACCTTTCCCTCCATCTATCCCCTCTCACGCTCTCTCTCTCTCTCTTACCGCA
Source organism: Centroberyx gerrardi (assembly GCF_048128805.1). Taxonomy (NCBI): domain Eukaryota; kingdom Metazoa; phylum Chordata; class Actinopteri; order Beryciformes; family Berycidae; genus Centroberyx; species Centroberyx gerrardi. Next base: position 15,825,639 of record NC_136012.1, on the reverse strand, counting down.
TCCCATGCCGGCGCCAACCGATTTTACTTCCTCTCCAGATATGATGCTAGGAAGATATTTTGTTGCTCATTAAGTAATTGAATTCGGCGGCTGTTCTCATAGTGTTTCATGAATCACTCTGATAAGTAAAGTGTTAAAGCCATATTTCATTTTTGCATCGTGACGTTTTAGCGTGCATTACTCCGAATGAGATCATGAGCAGTCAATCCGCACGCCGGTGGGTGCTGTGGATCCCAGCTGATGTTGGTGGGTGACTGCAAATGAACTCATAAGAAGGTTATGTGGTTGAAATGAAATGACAAAAAATGTTCCCCAAAAGTGAAATTTCCGCTCAAAGTATGCAGGGGCAGGACAGTCACTCAAGGCGAAGTGAGTGCCTTGACTCAGAAACAGAGTGGGCAGTGAGAGGAAAACCACTACTTACACACTGGGAATACTCTTGCATGCACAGAAAATTTGCAGTCTGCAATTAAAACTATGAGATGGCTAAATCTATCCTAATGATGTGCCTTATTATGATTCTCCATTACTCTCCACTTGCTCCCCTTGCTCTAGAGGAAAAAAAGGAACTTTAATAGCAATTTGCAGTAATGCCCCATGCCATAATTCTGACTCTGTCTGCTGGCTGTATCGATGGCCGGGTGTAATTGCCGTTTTACTCATAGCTGATGGATTAGAACATAAAGTAACAAGAGAGAAACAATCATGTCAAGGAGACGGATGGATGGGCTCACAGGGGTGTGTGTGTGTGTGTGTGTGTGTTTGGGGAGGGGGGTGGAAGATAGATAAGCTGGCAGGATGCTCAGAAAAGGAGCTGCAGATTTGGATGGGTTCTGGGAATTTATCCCACGTCCAACCTTCCTCATCCAGTGTCATTCTGCTCCATAACTTGAACAAACACACAGTGCCCATACACACACACACACACACACACACACACACTAACAGAAGCAGACACAGCACAAAAGCAATATGAGACACATATTCAAACAGAAACACGCACAGACACAGATGCAGACCCAGTACAAAAGCATTAGGACACCTATTCACACAGAAACACACACACACACACACACACACACACACACACACACACGTGTACACGCACGCGCACACACACATACACACACATGCACACACACACACACACACACACACAAAGAAAACCTTCAACATCAAAAGGGAGTCCATCTCAAACAGATTTTATAATTTTCCAATTAATCCAGTCCCTTTTCAAAGCCAGAGTGGTCAGATGGATCAAGGAGATGACATTTTTCTAAAGTGTGTTTCATAGGTATTTGTGTGTCTTCCTCTCTTCCTTTCCTAAAGCCTTGAACTAAAGGCTAGTCTGCAGCAAAGCTTTTAAGTTGCTTCCCTGTCAAATAAATTTGATTACCAAGGCCTTCCTGCTTTGCTGTTTCCCCGAGGTCAGAAGTAAAAAAAAGAAAAAAAAAAGAAAAAAAAACTCAGTGCAGTCATAAAATGCCACACATACAAGCATCAAGGCCTCAAAAGCCACAATATTCGGTATTTTTCAGAATAGTCTAGCTGCACGAGGCATTGATAATAAGACAGCTATGCAGAGACTAGTCATTCATCACTGCCATAGATTATAAAACACTGTAGCGGCTCAGTAAGAAAAGTCCCTGAAGCCTTAAAGAACATCACAGTGACTCAATTATTATCTCCTTTTTCAATAAGGTTTAAATACTCTGCCTCAAAAGTATGCAGCGCACTATTTGATTTCATCACAGTTCACATAACTTCTTACAAAGTCTAAGTGAACGATCCACATGTTCTCCTAGCCTGTCTGGACTGAGTCTGGCTCGCAGATGGACTGACATCAAGTCTGTCGATCCCCACTTTGTCCTGACGTATCCAGACGATTAATGCTGCTCTAAAGTCTAGGTAAATAAATAAGAGGCCGGGGTAAATGAAAACTCTGATGCAATTACACCACCACTTCCAGTTAACCCCCTGGCAATTAACAAGCCGTCAGCTGGGATGGATAGCAGCGTGCATGGCAGCACAGTAGTGTGTGTGTGTGTGTGTGAGTGTGTGTGTGTGTGTGTTTGTGAGTGTGTGTGTGTGTATCCAGCTGGCCATATAATACCCCACTGCTGATGCAAACTCAATACGCTTAATTAAACTGCTCCGAAACTCTATCAGCATACTGAGAAGGAGCAGCGGGGAACACACACGGCCAGACAGCCAATGAAAAGTGTTATTCTCTGGAAGGTTCAAAGGTCGTAAGTTCAAAAGGTCTCTGTCCAGCCATGGTGCAATTTGAGTAAAAAGCTCTGACAGCAACCTGATATGAGCAAAACTTGGACGGACAAATGGTATTATATCCTTCCGAAAGACAAGAAAAAGATGGAATGACAAAGGCAAAGAAACAATCATGAGTGCAGAGTCAACTGTCTAGACTAGAGGATGAGCTAGAATCATAGGATACTGCTCATGCTCCAGCAATAGTCTTTTGCAATACATCAAAGGCAGAAGCTATTTGGCTAGAGAGAGGGACAGAATGAGCGAAAAAAGAGTGAAATAAAGAGAGAGGGAGAGAGATGAGAGCAAGGTCTTGGCTTGGTTTCAGATGCCCTGCAGTGTGTGTGTGTGTGTGTGTGTGAGTGTGTGTGTGAGTGTGAGTGTGAGTGTATGTATGTGCGTGTGTGTAGACAGCAGAACACCCATCCCTGGGGCCTAGCTTTAAGGAGCCATTAAAAGCCAGATACGAGCCAGGCTGACCTCCTTGCACTCCTAACGATTTTTGATACAAGTAGAAAAAAGCAAAACATATCATCTCCCCTCACAGCCATATTGCTATCATAGCACTTTAATGAAAAAGAATGCAGGCTACTGTCCCAGAGGTCCCAGACAGATAGAAAGGTTAGAGTCTAGAGTTTAGGGGGAATTAGTGGAAGGGAAAGGCTCACAGGACATGGATGATAAAACAGGACAACATCAGCTTCCTTAGGGAACTCCCAGACAATATTTGACCTCCTCAGGCCAATGTTTAACACTGTACAAGCCTATGTCAAACACCGTCCAACACACATGCACATACACACACACACACACACACACACACACACACACACACACACACACACACACACAATCAATCTTGAATAGAGACATACAGGGAGTGGCAGATCAATCATGAATCAAGAGTGAGCAGGACCTATATGCAAACACTATCCACCATAGAATACTTGAACACAAGGTATACAGACACGAAGCATGCCTCTTTTAATGTGCACTGGCATGCAGATGTGCGAAACTGCACACCCACCCACCCACACACACACACACACGCATTCTCTGAACCCAGTCTCCCGTCCAATCAAGCCAAAGCTAATTACTGTGTTTCAGCAGTGTTATTCCAGCGTGGAAGGAGCTTGGCTGTTGATGGCGTCTAGGCTTAAATTACTGCTTTAATTACTGATGCTAATGTTTTCCCTGCTATTAAACATTTATGCAGAGTGGCATCCGGAGATGTTCAATCCTTATCTCCATAGATCCCCAGGGGCTGAGGGGCTGGAGGGGAGTGGAGAGGAGGCCGGGATTGAGGCGGGAAAGTGCCACCGCTGCAGTTCTGCCGCGCCTCCATGACGCTACGCTGTAAAACACTGATTCTGGCCTTTGGCTTTGGGCCCGGGGAGAGAAACATGACTTTACTACTGCTGAAAAAGTGTGCACCCGAGAAAGCACACGCACGAACGGACGCGCACGCGCAAGCATCTCAGTGGGGCAAATGTACCAGGCGGCAGAAATGTAGTAGTACTAAGGGAATTAGACATAAAAGGTGGGAGAGCAGAAAGGCCCTGAGTGGTATTAGCCTCAGCAGAAGGCAGCATACACGGCAGAAGAGGAGACGTGAAGAGGGAAGCAGGGAAGTAGACAAGGAAGAGGGAATAGTATAGTACTTAGGTGTCATATGAGGCAAAGACTGAAAGAAAGCGGAATTGGTCAAGAGAGAGGGGGATAGAGAGGCACAGAAAGCTAGTGAGAGAAACAAAAAGAGAATTACAGTAAGCCCGCCATTAGCGCAGTATATGCTAATCAGAGTTTTACAGACAACTTATGCTTGGCTGTAGGTCTCCCGCCGTGCTGCTCCGGCTAAATCAATAACTCCGGGATTAAATTACTGTCCCCTACTGTTCATTTTAGCTGTCCCCTTCTCTCTCTGTCTCTCTCTCTCTTTCTCTCTCTCCCTCTCTCTCTCTCTGTCTCTCTCTCTGCATAGGGAATCCAGACAATTAATTTATCAGGATGACATGGCTGGCTCACTGAGAACACCAAGGAAACTATCTACGCGGAGTGCTGTAGCGGCTCCACAAGTTTGACAAACTTGATAAATGCATGCAGACAGTTCAATTCTCCAGATATCTTGAAATAGAGTCTGCAACATATTAGTTACTCCTTCCTGCAAAGAAATAGGCAATGTCGTCTTGTGGTGAATAAGATATGAAAACCCCAAGTCTCCCTGGATGAAGTAAACCATATGCAGGGATATCTTCACAAAAAAGTTGATATAAACCACTAAACACAACAAATAAATTGAATTTACCAGTGTCCTCACAATATCCTCTCAATTGCATAGGAGGCAATAAAAGCATATCTGCAAATCTAATGACACTGACAAATGAAATGAAAAGATCACAAACACAGGCTACTTTGACTCACAATTTTCCATCCCCAAATAACTTTTCTCAAGATTATTTGCATGGTGTTTCTGTTTCATGTGTTAATACATATTGGTAGAGAGAGACAGGACATATAGGAACGAGAAAGAGGCCATGACATGCAACAAACATGATCAGGATTTTTACCCATGCCATTGCAAGTATGTATGGTATGCATTGCATGCACGTTAGACCACTGAGACACTAGCTCACTCCTGTTTCCAAATATCTCAAATGGAAAGCTTAGTACGAGTAGGTACACAAAATGGCCGCCTCACGGTGTTAGAAGGAAGCAGTGACATCAAGTGAAAGAAGAGATTCTGGGATGCCATATCGTGCAGGAAAACAAGGAAAAAGTACCAGTTCCAAAATACAAAACAACCAAATAGGAATGTAACATATTTGGAGTCCTAAGCATCCCAAATCATCCCAAAGGATTGGTTAAAAAATACATTTGATGATACCTTTGAGTACATTTACTGTGCCCATGGTAAATATGCACATTAAGGGCCGGATCTACTAAGTATGTCGCAATTCCAGGCGCAGCGCAAAACCAATTACGGGCACAATTGCTCCCACCAGTGCAAAGTATTTACTAAAGCAGGTCAAGCAAATGAGTGTCGGTGCAGATAATTAATTAGAATTGCGACTACGTAAATATAAGGGCCAAGCAATGTGCACAATAGCCCATTTGCTGCAATTTCCCCCCTGAGCTGCAACTTAATGATGGGCAAACGAAGAGCAAATTCCTTTCCAGTAGAGCTGGTGGCAGAGACAACGCCAAGAGCTGCAAAGAAGAAATGTTTAACCAGCATGTAAAAAGGTGTAGTGAATGCACTTTGGCACCAGAGGTAAAAAAGCGTTGGTCTGATATGAGGAGGCGAACCAAAGCCAAGCCACAAATGAAGTCTCTGCACGAGCTACCGGTGGGGGGATGGATACCTTGTAAATATATGGTTAAATATAGCTGGATAAGCCGAACACATCTCTCCGTTATGCACAAATGTTTTAGCTGTATTGTTTTCATCAAGGCAATGTCGCTGAGACATTGGTTCATAAGTGGCAAATTGAGAGAAAAGCATGCGACTTTTCCTTTTTGTAAATTTAAGTAATAGTCTGGATATTCAGGGGTGAATTCACAAAGACTGAGTGGCCCTTTATTGTGAATGCTATCTGTGCTGCCTTAATGTCCAATTCACTAACAAAACTGTGCAAATCAATTAATCGCGCAATTAGCACTTATCGCAATTAGTGACAAGATCCAATAATGTCTTTGGACCAAGCCACAGAAATGCACCCTGACAACAGCTTGCAAAACATCCAACACTGCCCTGCTGATGGATGGCTGCGATACCAGAAGCACAGGACCTGAAGCAAGAACCTGAGGTGTTGACAGACTAACAATGGCAGATATTCTTTGAGTGGCAGGCTCAGTCTCATCCTGGATCACATCAAGCAAGTCAATAATTGTATAACTTTGCAACCTATAACAGTAAATAACTTCAGCTCAGTTAACTGAAACAATGATATTCTCCTTCAAAATAAAGCGCCCGGGATGTTGGTGATGCCTTCGCCAGGCTACAATCACAGTTGCCATAGTGATTGGAAAGTGTGTGCATCACATCCCTTTTAAACTTCCATTGCTGCAAGCTTTCGGAAGATCTTAACAATTTCACCTTAATTGCAAATGGCAATTAGCGATGATCTTTGTGAATTGGACACACTGCAATGCTCATTTATATGGAATAGAGCATTTTTGCACTGAAATGCATATATAACTTCATTTAAATATGCATGAACAGCAAAAGCGCACTGTGTCGCTATGTCCTTGGCAGCACAATTAAGTGCGTTTTCCACCCACTGCGGGTGGTTTGTGAAAAACATTTTTTTTCTGTTTTTTGCAATGGCATCACAGTCCTTTTGTGAATTCACCCGAGTGCGCTTTCTGCTACTCTGACCATGCGGCTTAAACTGTGCATTTTTAAGTCCGCATACTCATTTAAACCTAGTGGGAATAAGGATGCAATCTAATGAGCGCATGTTATGTTGTGTAGATGACTGTGTCACCTTGATCCTGGAGCCAGTTCCACTGACGAGTCGGGGCCTGAGCCAGCCTCAGTGGAGCCATCTTGTGTGCAAGTAATGAGACATGTTTTTCCCAGGTCTTAAATTCTGTGCGCAATCAACAGATGATAAAGGCCACCGTCTGTTGACAAATGATGTCCGCTGCCAATTTCCATAAATCTCTCCCTTTATTTTGCACCTCAGCCTTGGAACATCCACAAATGCATATGCGATTAGGCCAAAGCACAAAAAACGGTGCACCCAGATAAACCCATGATTTCAAGCGCAAATCCCCTGTACGCTGTCTCAGCAGATCAGATAACAAGGTTTTTGCACCCATAGTTTAATTTGCACTGGTGCAAATCTTTAATAGATCCAGGCCTTTGTGTTAAATGTGTTTATTAACATTTTCACATTTTTGGCATCATACATGCACTAAAAAGATGTGTATGATGTTTATATCTGCAGATTTTTAAAGGAGGAATGATTTATGTGTTTATGATGCTTAGGTGTCATACATTTGCCTACTAAAATGCGTATGTCAGATTGCTTATCATTTTAGGGTTAGGGTGTGTGTGTGTGTTTGTGTGCAAGTGTGTGTGCAACATGCAAAAGTGTAAGTAAGCAAAATGATTGCCTGAAGGAACCTATTGCGTTCTTGCTTATTTATTGGCCTGTATGGCCATCATTTCTACCTAACTTTTGGCTTGAGCAAAGCCTAAAGAGTATAACAGCGCCACTCATTGGCATAATTTTTCATGCATTGTACTAGCACTTGTTTATAATTTGAACATATTAGGCTCCATAGTGTTTCACTGAAACACTCTATATATTGAAACTGTGGGGGTTGCAGAATAGTATTTAATGTTCATTTTAGTGTGAAATACATTTTTAGTGTTGTTATTTTTGTACACTAATGTGCACTAATAGTATCCTTAATGTGACATCTAAACACGTAATGATCACGTTAATTACATTTTTTAACATTGTTATATACAGGTCACCATAGGAAGGGTTCTGATTGGTTCACACTGAGAGAGTCATCAAGCCTTTATTAAGGTGTCTTTCCCATGAATCTCCTGTCTTGCTCTTTGTTTATAGATGAGAATGAATTTTATTTGTTGGAATACACCTTCACATCACCCCTTCCCACAGCAGTGTGAACACTTACAATGACACAAACACAAATGTACAGGGCAGCGTGGCAGATATTGGAATTCCATTCCACAATGCGTGTGTATAGAAATGACTGCGTGTATTGAAAGGCTATTTCAAATCCAAAAAAAACAGAAAATTGTGCTGATAGAAAGGCTCTCTTCTTTTTTGTTGGACTGGAGGAAAGTTTTTCTGTGAGCCTCATGAACTGCTCAGCACTCAGTAGCCGATAGCCTCTACAATCCCCAAAACACACACACATGCACAGCCAAGGTCCTACCTGCCTTTATCCTTTCCTCCTTGTTCGAGCAGTGCAGACGGAGGCGCAGCGGCAAGACTAGGAGAACCCAATCCAGTCTAGTCCAGTCCTGTGTGGCTTGGCTTGGCAAGGGTCCGCACTCTTCTCAGCTCTGCACAGCTTGGCAAATGAACAGTGTCTCCAGCTCTCTCACTAACTCTCTCTCACTATTGCTGGGTCAGAATAGAATATGTTTGCACCACATGAGAAGTGTTTCGTCTGAGTGTTCAGAGTGTGTTGGCTATATGAGGAAGATTGTGTTTTGTACATTGCCTCTCTCTGTTTCTCTCACCTGCACGCAGCTGTAGTAGTGTGTGCCTGCACGTAGGTGTGAGCATGTGTGTGTGTGTGTGTGTGTGTGAGTGTGTATGCATGGGGGAAGACAGTATTTATTCTGTGTCTGTGGTGTGAGGAGGACAAGTTTTAGGCAAGGGAGTCAAAAATAACAGTTTATCTTGTATCATATCACATCATATCATATCATATCATTATAAGCTTTGAAGTCTGACTTTTTGACCCACAGACACTAAAACACTACGCTCGCCACCTTCTGACAATACATTGCCTGTGCGGTTCTCATCTCTGATTGGATCCCTTCTGGCAGATGCCTTGTGAAGCCCAGGACTTTTCCCAGGAGGGCCACCATTTTCCCTGAGGCTGACATGTTCCTCAACTCCAGCCTCCCGTCCTCCACCGCCCCCCACATGGAACTGATAGTCTTCCCTTTCCCTCCTTCTGTTGCAGTTCCTTGGGGTGCTCGCCATCACTGACTCATCCACCTGTGATATGTGTCACTTCTATTTTCTTTATTGGATTTTTTTTTTTTTTTATGTGTGTGTGTGTCACTATGTTTTTCTGCCTACCCTATCAACTCCCCCTCTAGGTATGGTTAAACTGAATTGTGCTGTGATATTACATTATGTCACAGTGTTGTTTCATGTCGTGTCATTAAATGATTCATGATCCTCAATAATCCCTAGTTAACCGATTATGACTCTATGTTGACGCTCACATCTGGTCAGTTTGTCTCTGACTTGAGACGCAGAACATCAGAAAAGGGGAGAGAGGAAGAATAACTTACGCCAATGGTACATGATCAGAATAATTTTGTCCTTCCTGTCAACTGATTCTGACTGAACCAATGAGGTTGCCTTCTAATGAATCCATTTGCATTTGTGAGCTCTAAAGGTTGGATTTTCTTTTGTCCGTGGACTTTCTCATTGTTATGCACTGTAGCAAACTTCATTGAATCCCAAGTCACTGGATGCTTTTCCACCTCAATAAATATTGAGAAATCAGGTATTGGGTATACAGAAGAAAGAGGGAAAAGGTGGACGGCATATGAGTTTTTTTTTCTGTCTGTGAGGAATACAGCAAGCGAGTCTGAGAAATAGAGAGGAGTCTATGTGAGATAATTATTCAGCAAGGCCTCTGTGCATCAACCTGTTCCTAATCCCTCCATTGGCACTCATTACCTCTCAGCTGCATACATATAGACACACACACACACACACACACACACACACACTACACGTACACACAGACTCATTGTGTATGTATTTACCATATATTTTCTGCGCATTTTTCTTTCACAATGCTTTGATATTCCCCTGCTATTCTCTGGAGATATCTGTTTTCAGAGGGAGTGGAGAAGACAACCTCTCAGGAGAGCTAGAAAGTTCACTAAAACATCCCCCAAAGAAAGAGAAGCGAGACTGGGGAAATGATGTAAGTACAAACAAGATAACTGGGGCACTGTAGGTGCAAGCAAACACAGAAACTAGGACACTTAACGGAGGTAATACAGTGATAATGTATTCTCAAATAAAATTCAATATAAGCATGGCATGGTTAGAGGACAAGAGCGGTATTTTCAGAGCCGTTTTCCCACACATTCAGCATCAGATCTGTTTCAGAGGGCATTTTTATACAGTGCAGCCAACCACATTGCTATACATTCCTCAGCTATTCAGCCCAGTGGAGAACTGGATGGCATCAAGTCTGCTGCCCCTCCCCCACCCCCATCCCCACCCCATTCAGCACCTCATATGAAACTGACCTTAACTAATGATTTCTGGTAACCCCAGGTAAATGTCACCAGGGGAATGGACTCCTTTAGTGGCAGGTGGATCCATATCTGTGTCAAATGTCAGGAAAGGTGCGTGCGTGTGTGTGTGTGTGTGTGTGTGTGTGTGTGTGCGGTGTGTGTGTACTTGTGTAATTGTGTGTGTGCGTGTATTTGTGTGCGTGTGTGTAATTGTGTGTGTGCTGTCAGACAGTGACCTCCTGCAGCCCTGAACAGGAAGTGCATCCTCAGCAGAACAGAAAGAACGGCGTGAGAAGCCGAGTCTGCAGAATGCTCATAGTTTACACACACAAGGGCTCAGGGTTTAGACACTAAATAACACACACACACACGCACACACACACACAACACGCATACATACTGTTGAGGGGCCTGTGTTTTACACTTTCTCAGCAACATTTATCTCTGCTTCATTTCAGGTGATAAAGCTCCCTGATATAACTCAGAGGGCCAGACAGTGGGACAGCATGTAAATGCAGCCATGAAAATGAAAATTGGGCTTCTGCGGAGTTTCAACTACCCCCAAAAGAATTGAGGTGCTGTGCCGCAAGGAGATATTATATAGCAACTGCTCTTCCAAAGTCAGCCCCTGCCAATGTGGTTATGCAAAATGCATGCAAATAGTTATTAGGCACATAAAAAAAAAAGTGCTAATAGACTATTAACACTTTGGACAACCTTTGTTGACTCATCATTTTGACTGCTAATTTGTCAGATAATGGCAAAATATAATGACACATTCATAGTTAGTACATCATGAAATAATGTTCACTAGAATCAGCCCAGTGGTTCGAGATGAATATTGCAGTCCACCTTATCAAACTAATAAATTACTAGCTTTATTATTTTCTCGGTACGATAATAAAGGGCTCAGCATTTTGGTATGTGAATCATTGTCATGGATAAACTTGTGATTGACGTCTCTCTCTAGCCTATAGCCATCTGTGTGCAGCTCGGTGGGGTCGGTCCAGGTGCCTTCAGGACTCGGTGTTTCTTTCCTGCAGCATATGCCGCTTTGCCAACTGGAAAATGTAAAATCATGCAGCCGATGAGCTCGTAAAAACCTGCTCCCACAGGTGTTCTATAAAGTTGTTGTTGCAGAGGCTGAGTGCTTTATACTGGGAGGGGACCTTCCATCAAGACATTAACAGTCTCAGTGGGATTCACAAGGACGAGGGGGTCACAAGAGGAGCCAATAAACACCGTCTTATCTTCAGAAGAATGCTCAAATAAAATCTGCTTGGCTGCATAGATTTTGTGATTTCATGAGGTCATGACCTGCATGTTTACACCTTTATAAATTGGCTGATGTCGCCAGATTGGTTATATATCAGTCTTATACTAAACTTTTCAAATATCTGAATAGATTATGAGGGGTTTTGTGATATATTTGCCTTTTACTGTAACCCCTTGGCTACAGGCTTTACTAAATCAACAACAACTAAGTCATATCATGACCCAGCCTAATAAAGCTTACCGAAACAAAGCATATTTAATGGATAGACGAGGAGACGTATATAGCAGAATCTGTCTTTTCCTTCTTACACCTTCTAACCTTTCGACTGACCTGCTGTCAAAATAATGAGAGAAGGGTGAGGCAAAGGGACAGCTTAACAACAGGAACCTGCCCTGCCATGTTTATGGTGACCGCATGACATCACCGGCTTCATTTAGATTAATTTAACACCATCACTCACAGTTATAGAGGGAAGGAATTAAACATGACACCCACCTTAAATCCTGATCTTAATTAAGGTGTGGAGAGTTGGTTGGGAGGGAGGGAGGAGAGGAGGCTTCACTCAGCTCAAACATTTTAGAGTGAGAAGACGTGGATACATTTCTGAGCATTGTAAATAACAAGTATATGAAATTAACATTATGACCAAACCTTTACTGGTAATCATGCAAATTACCCGCAGTACATGATTTGAATTGACCCTGAATGGAACTATTGGTCCTATCTTTGCATTCAAAGTTTAAATTCAAAAAGATGCCCTTGGTTCACTTTGACAGTACTGCTATTAAACCACTCAATTACCAAACACTAAAGTTTTATTGTTTCCCTCTCTCTATGATATGAAAATAGGCCTTCCCCCCCATAAATGGATATATGCTTAGGCAGGAGGGATCCATCTCCTGCAGAAAATGGCCTCATATTCTTTAATTCATCTGTCAGACTAATTGTCTACCAAGACAGCCGGGAGAATAATGTATCGAACAATGTTCTCTCTACATAACATCAGTTTGGCAAGTCCAACACAGAAGGCCAAATAAAAGTCACAAATTGCACTGATAGGAATATCAAATTGTGTCCTTCCCACAAATTAAAGCTCATTTGCTAGACATAGTGCTTCTCTGCAGTATTATTTTGCCGCTGGATCCTAAAAACACAAACAAGTAAAAGGAAAAAAAAGAAGGATCAGGCAGGAAAATGTGAGTTTGTTGACAACAATCAGTTTTACAGTGAAAGCTAACTAATTCTGTCTAGTCTGGGGACAAATGTGTCTGCAAGCTAACTACCTGAGCCTACACCATATCAAAACTCTCCTTTCATTTTATTGATAGCCATTATATCATGAAAACTTGCATCAATTTGAAGTGTCTCCAAACAATCACAGTGCCAAAATGAGACACATTTTGTTTCCCTCAGTTGATGAGTCTCCCATCTAAGTGCTACTTTAGCATCTGCATTGTTCCACATTTCATGCCACGCAGACAAACGCGCACACAGGCACACATGCACACCCATGCATGCACACGCGCACACACACACACAAATTGCATCCAGAAAATTACATCACTTCCCCTGCCGTTGTCTGAAAATTACATCTGTCCCCCTCCATTCCACCAATCACTCCCCAGGTCTCCTCTTTTCTCTTTCCCTCTGTCGCCTTGCCTCACTATTTTAGGCTTTTCCCTCCACTTTAACTCGGCCCTAAATTGCCAGGCCTGAATTGCCCTATGAACAGCGTGGGGTGGACAGGCCGGCAGGAGGTGTGTGTGGATGCGTGAGTCCCTGCGTTATCACCATCTCTTTTCATTTTCCTCTCCAAGTGGTGCTGTCAGGAGCCAAACAAGATATCACTCTCTGCCCACCCCCGACAGGGAGTCACAACACAACAGAGAGGAAATGGAATAAAAGAATAAAGAAAAAGGTAAACAAAATGGTTGCCTTCCAGACTCCTCCATCTCTACCATACCAGACTAATCCCATGATTCTCTTTGTTCCTTAATCCCATCAGCTACTGGGGCCCTGCATGGCTCTCTGGGTGCAGATAATGGCACCATGGTGTGTGTCCTGATGATGTTCAGGACCTTGTTAAAGAGAACTCACACACATACACATGCGCAAATACATGCACACTTCTGCACACACAAAAGAAGAACTATCTCATGATCCCAGTAAGCTAGTGTGTTAGTATCTCACAGATTCTGCTGCTTTAAATTTCCCATTCCGGCATCGACAACAAACACTTTACAGACAATCCCCTGATTCTCTCTCCGCTCCGTTTCACTCTGTGTCCCTGGAGATTTGGCTTAGTCACCACAGGGGAAGTTCTGGCTGTTCTTTGTTTCAAGGTAACTTTTCTATATGAGGACCTCTGACTTTTAATAGTCGTGGTGTGTTTTTATTGCTTGCATAAACTACAGCATAGGGTCAAGGAGAGATGTGACTATCACGGTGCCAACGCTGCGCGTCAGTGTGTTTAGTCCTCCGTGTCAAGTCGTAATAGCAGCCTTGCACGACACAAACAACCGCATTCGTAAAAGGCACCACTGGCCTGTGTTTTAATAACTCCATCGACTGTAAATCGAAAGCCACCTAACAACACGTTACATCACACTGAGAGGTGGTTAAGGTGCAGCATTTCTCCGACGCAGCAATTACAAAGCAGGCCATCTAATTCAGTCTAGTGTGTCAGGGTGGGTAGCTAGGTCATAACAGTGTGTGATTTAAGCTGACTGCCACAGCCATCAAGGTTGTGAGGATCTAGACTTGTAGCAGCATTCATCCAACATCAGGGAGGCAAAGTGAATGGATGACGATGCACAAAACGATGCATAGAGCGAGTAGTCTTGTCTCACTTGGGAGCCAATATGGAGAGAGTGTGTTTTGAGGAAGCAAGCACTGTTGGAATAGACTACACAATATCTCACACAGGAAGCACCTGCATTACAAGCCATTCTTTTGATAAAGAATCATATAAACTGGCAAAATGGTGTAATTGAATGAACCTACGGCCTTAGCCAGACACTGGTATTCCCTGCAGCCCAGTTCCACAAAGTTTTAAAAGCCATTGCAAGTAAAGCATGATGGGTTTGTCACAGAGTGTTGGCATGTGTATTCTGGGAACAATGGTTTTGGAGACCTTCAAGTGCCACCAGGAGGTTGTAATATCAGAAGCTCTCTAGTGCCACAAACAGCTTGAGTGGTGTAATTTCATGCTCAGAGTAAATAAAAACATGTCTGAAATCAACAACACCATCTACTGATGCTTCTGACTTGGCATCTCACTTGTCATTTGCAGATGAGCAAACTGTCTCTCTAAAACCTTCCTAGAATAGAGTGAGAGCAATGGAACAAGCTCTTCTGCTTTCCATTGTGTTTAGAGGCATACAAATAGCCTGTTGCTGGAGTGATCACTTAATGCTTACTGGGTCCAGGAAATTCTTGACATCCAGTCAATGACCCCCAAAGGATTCTAGTCATGTATTACTATATAATGTTCCTTGGACCCAAAGTACATTTGTCTCCTTAATTCTCTTGCTAACTTACAAAAGACACACGCACGCACATGTGCACACACACAGATGCATGTGCTCTCTCACAGCCATCCGAGGCAGCATCCATCTCTCTAAGTCAGCGGGCAGAGGTTACATTAGGGGCAACCTGCTCATTACTCCAAGTGTCGTTAACGAAAGCGCACACACACCGATTCATCAGAGCTACACGCACACACCAATTTGTCAGGGCTACTCACTTCCGTTAGCAGAGTACTTCATGTCGGGGAGTTTGTTAAGTCCAGAGTGTGTGCTTGCATTGCTTTTACGTGTGTGAGTGTGTGCATGCATGTGTGTGTGAATGTGTGTGCACAACTGTATGCCTGCCTGACCATGTGTATTTTATAGTTTGTGGGGTAATAGTCTACCAATCTGTCTGTCTGTGTGTGCATCTGTTGTCTGGTGCCTGTACCTCCGTCCATCTATCCTTCTGTCTCTCTCTGTCTGGCCGTTTCCAGAGTCCCACCATCGCCCCACAGCAGTCGGTGCATGTGCAGACTGCCTAATCTGTTGCTGGGGAGCTATGGCTGGGGGACTGCAGAGGACATCCTTTATCAGACTGATTAGAGAGGAGGAGAGAAGCAATGGAGGGTAGGAGAGAAAAAAAAAAGAATCATAGGAGGGCGATAGAGTCTTCTCAGGTAAACACACCCCAGGCGCCGTTCGATCCCAACATTTAAACACACGCGTGCTCAGAGCCGCAATCCAATTATTCACCGTGAGATGCTACTTTCAACAAGCTCTAACCCCATTTAAGAGGTCTCCTCACCCAAAGGATCCTTTTTAATAAACAGTAGCAAACAAGTGTTGTCCAAAAGGCAACAAACCATTGCTCTCTGCTTTTCTCTTTCAACTACTTAATTAATCAATTACTTTGGCAATAATGACCTGGAGTTCATTCTTCAAAGTGACTATTTAGAAGTGAAAAGGTGAGAGGTAGCATGGCGAGCTTAAAGAGAGACAGAGATTAACCTAGAGATAGCAAATAAAAGACTGCTGCAGAGTACAGTCCTCTGTAGAATGATGATGAGGAAATACGCGTCAAAGCTACCCAGGAGCTCACCTCTCTCACTTTTAAAACATGGTAACTTTGTTCCTTCAATAATAATGATCATGGGAGCGTCTGACATGATGTAAGAACAATCCCCTCTGCACACGCCCTCATTTTCATGTGAATGAATATCATCCGCTGAGACCAGACCAGAGGGAGGGTTGCTAGCCAGCTCTCATTTACATAAACACTTACTGTTCAATGCAGAGAGAGCAGGCTAAAGTAGATTGACTCTCATGTACCTATTAAACATTTATTAAACATAGTTCAAGCAGAGATGGAGTCTCATTGTAACAAACAGTTAAAAAGCCATAGAGAGAAATTGGAAAAGAAAAAAAAAAAAAGATTGCAAGTCTATTTACGAAAAGTGGAGGGAATTGAATTCCACTGACCTCTGCTTGCATCACACTTGCTGATATGTTGACAAGTAGAAAATAGCAGTAACGCTTAGATCTCTCCATTTTCTTTCTTCTCTATTTTTTTTTTTCCTTTTATGCCCTTTGCTTGCCAGCTACTCTCCTGTAAACCATGGCATCGTGAAACTGAGGCCAGAGGCCAGTCATCATCTTGTCATTATCTGGTGAGAGCATCACCGTTAACTTCCTTATTGCTTCCTTGTTGAGGTGGAAAGGGTCAAGAAGTCGGCCAATGTCAGAAATGGAGAGGAAACTGTAGAGCTAGGGCTGTGGTATATTGATGCCATTGACATATGTAGCAGAGTGTGATTTGAATAAGCATATCCTCATTATAGCCTGAGCCCGTCTGAAGACAGCGTTATTAACATAGTGAGAGGCACACATGCCCCCATGAATACTAAAGTCCTGTTTGCCTTCAGTGGAGGATTTGCTCCCAAATCGATTAGGAAAATATGTACTCTGCATCAGTATGAGTTTTAGAACTTTGCATTGTTCAAGTTAAGTCAGTGCTTTTCACCTACTCAGCACATTAGCCAAAATGTAAAATTCAAGGTTAACATATTCATATTGGCCATCCTTTTTTTAGTCAATGATTTATCACCTTAGGTTTTTTGATCAGTCTATTTTTGATTCCTTAAGGGGCCAGCGGTGATGCCCAGGCCTGTCAAAGATCATGGTATTATACTGCAAATGATGCAAAGTGGCTTCCAGGATTCGACTCAGCGAAGTTTTACTCATCGCTGTCCAATTTACAAAGACGCCATTATGTATGCGCATACTCTCATTCACACACACACACACACCCTTGTGTTCTCCTATTTTGGGTTGCCCTCGCTCTCCCTCATTGTTTGCTAACAGAACCCGTTAATGGAGGAATAATTGCGTGTGTGTGTGTGTGTGTGTGTGTGATGGGTGGAAAATAAAGGTCATTTACACCTGGTCTTGTTGATTTAGCATCTCTCAGGCCTGGAAGCCTCTGGCTGGTCTGTCCACAGCTAATCAGAGCCTTCTCTCTCCCACACACTGGTTTCTCTAATGCTGCATGCCACAGCTGTAGTATCCAATATTGGCACAGACCAACACTAGCACTGGTCGTGAGCTTTCTGACCTTTTCTAAAAAAAAGTGGTCAATATGCTGTGTTTAGTGCATGTGCCATTACTATATACTGTACAGACTAAGTATTTGAGCCAAGGCTAGAATGCACTTTACTATATAGATGTACTGTATGTGTGTGGGTCTAATGGGAAAATCCACGCGAAAACACTTTAACACTGTTAGAGAACAGCTGTCGGAAATGTACCTGGCATTCCTAGGTCCAATTTGTTTTCTGGTGGTTTTCTTTCTTTCTTTCTCGTGGATAAGTGGCCAAACGTAGACGGCATGATGTCATGTTGAGATATTTCCAATGCAGCTTCAATGGAGTTTAATGGGTGGAAATTTTGAGGATTTTTTTTTTTTTTGTCAGTCCCTCAGACTTGGAGAGCAAGGGCTTCTTTCTGGACTCACTCAATGTCCATAATGGGTGCGACTCTCCCTTTTTCTCGACTGGAAACTCTCGCTCTCTTGCCATTGCTAACGCTATCGTTATCGCTCTCTCCACCTACACATAAAACCAAGCGCTGGATGCAACAAGTCCAGGCACGTTCTCTGGGGGATGTCGAAAGTCATTCTGGGAAACGTAGGAAATCACTACCCGAAGTAAAAGTAGACGAGGCGGGTTGAGAGAAAGTGGATAACAAATAGGTATATTACAACACTTCATTGCAAAATAACTCCCGGAACGTATTGAACATCACAGATTGATGATAACAGTGTAAGAGTATTCAAGGGTGGAATCTTCCCTTAAGTGTGCGTGCGTCTGTGTGCCTGAGTCAGTGTTTGCAAGTGTGAGAGCATGTAGGTCTGCATATGATCTCTTGCCCTGTGGGCTGTAATTAATTAGACTTGCAACAAGGCCTGATTAGGATTCTTCTGTGATTCCCAACCCCGGCGACCTTTCCATCCAGCCTGCAGAACTGGCCCTGACTTAGCTCAGTTGCTCCCATCGCAACATACTGTATCTCTGAACTGCTCATTTAAGCCTACTTCTCAAACACTTATACCCACAGTTATGTGGTATATGTGGTATTTTGCTATTCAAAAAATGAAGCATAGCTCACATAGTTCAAAATACAGATGTTAAATGCTCATGGAACAGGTTAGCCTGATATTCAGACTGAATGGCCATTTCGTTACCAATCCAATATTCAGCCTGAGATTGCCTGCTTGTTAGCCGTTTTCTGTGTGTGTGTGTGTGTGTGTGTGTGTGTGGGGGTGGGGGGTGGGGGGGGGGGGGGTGATTTTTCCCCGAACCAATCACTAGTGACTGACGTATCTGGTCGCTCTGACATAATCTTCAGTGACATTGATGCTGGGTGTATTTACTTTACTAACTTCACCAAGAGTGTCGGTCATTTTTGACAAAAATATCCACTTTGCAAAGACAATATGTTGGTTAAGGGGGTGATTTCAGCAAATATTATTCTGCCAAAACGCCAATGAAAAACCGTTGCACGAACGGTTCAAACTTTAGTCCTGCCCACAAAGGCCCTGATTGGCTCGACTGTTTCTCCGAGCTGGAACAAGCCATTGACTAGAGCAACACCAGAGTCTCTGGGCGGGATGCGATTCAGGAGTCTGGAACCAGGCTAGGAACAGGTCAGAACTTCACTGAATCTATGGATGTGACAATGGGTTTGAAAGTATACGGTCTCTTAATGTAATTGGGCAAAAAACAATAAGTTACTCCAATTTGCATTCTGCCTTGACCCTGCCACTGGGAGTGTCTTGTACAACGCAGCCTCTTGTCCTTGGCCACTAAGGATTACTTCCACTAGCCAGCCATAGAAATTGTTTCTTTTGATCTCACATTTCCAAATTAGGATTCTAATTCGCACTATGAAAAATTAATTATCATTTTCCAGGGTTTCAAAGAGAATAGGAATGATTAGATCCACACACGGTTGGCATTAAATATGTTAAACACAGGCGTTCTTTTCTTTCCGGGGGACTTTTTTGTTGCTCGGTCAGGGTGCGGAGCGTTGAATTAGTGATGACCTTCATGGTGTGACTCTCTTCAAGAGGCTGTCGAGAAGTCAGAGCCCAGCTTTACGAGGGAGCGCCGCACTGCTGTTACAAATGGTGCTTCAGCAATAATTCAGCAATTCAACTGAAGAACTGAAGACAGGTTTGTGTTGAAATGTTGAGACTCCAGTCTGCTTTCTGAATCCGTATTGTATTGGTAAGGAGGATTCTATATATAAAAATGAATTTACATGTTGACACAGGGCCGGAAAACACACAGCCATAGTTCTTTTTTTTTTTTCTTAGAGAGGGAAGAATAAACTATCTAGTCCATCATCATCTGTTATTCTCATCCCTTTCTGACAGAGAGGGGAAGAAACACAATAATATAGCAGAAATAGAAAGACTTTGGAATAGCTAAGGGATGCTGACATTAAATGGAACAGTGAAGAAATGATTTAGGTTATTTTTGAAGCCTTTATGAGAGTCACTTTGATTTTGACAACTTATTCCACCATAAAGCAAAGCACAGGATGGTTAACAGCTGCAAACACACACACACGCACACACCCATGCATCCCATGTAACACACAGTACGTTATCTCTGTGAACATGTCTTGCTGACAACTGCTTGACTGAGACTGAATGAGCATAATTGTGCTGTTTATCCATCACTGATGTATCTGTTCATTTAAGTGCTTTGTTTGATCTGAAAGACGAAAGTTTCATTCAACACAAGAGCTTTGATCACTACCATATGCCTTTACCCTTCACTGTATCCTTCAAACAACTACTCTTTTATTGTTCTTCCTAATTAATGATGTTTCATTCAGTATTTAATTTATATGACAAATTAAGTGCCTTTCTATCTCAACTGATTGCCAAGTGTTTAATTTCTTTGTCTATTTCAATAAGCGATATTTAGGTATGTAATTAATTTCTTTTGCTCGAAACACAATTGATTCATTAAAATGAGAGGATTCTCCTTATCATTTTCCCAGAAGGTTTTCACCCACAATTTCCTGTTCTATTTCAAGCATATAAACAGTTCATTCAAGGCCAGTCCCAATCAGGACACATTTAATGATAATGGTGGACTGTCGCTATGCTATTCAAAGTTAGTTGACCTTACAAAATTGAAATGAAAGGAAATTAATTTTCATTGAAATTAACAATACGTTCTAACAACCAATTGCAGTTTAGCAAAGCCTGAAAGGTTTTCTATTGCCTCGTGGAAGAATATTCTCAAGACACCGCAGACTTTCTCACAGTAAAACGTGTGTTCATTGATTATCATAGACAATGCAGAAACCTTGCTTTGATTACAGACCTGCTCCAGTACACAATTCAGTACACACATTCTTTCATTATTTTAACTAAGCAAGTGGAAAAAAAAAAGTATTTTCTGATATTCTGCATGCCTCAATGTTTAGGAATATTAAAATTTAAGAGGAAGTGAAAGAGTGAGCGAGACAGAGAGAGAGAGAGACAGAGAGAGAGAGAGAGAGAGAGAGAGAGAGAGATCATTGTCTTTTTTCTGAAGCCATTACTGGACAATAGATATTGATTCCTGCTGCACCTCACATTGGAATACTCTATGGTGATCCATTTATCTGTTAATCTGTCTGCGACCGGGGGTGGAGAGCCAAAGCGGACAAGAGCCAATACACCAAAGTCTACTCAACATTTTATAAACAAATTCATCAATGTTGGGCCTGAGCACAGGCTAAGGGATCTGTATGAGATCTGCAAAAGAGCAATAGTGCCACCTACTGCTGCTCTGCTCCTGTTCATTAGAAAATAAGATTGGGTGTTGGCAACAACGTTGGCATTAAGATGAGAAAACGGGCTTTGCCAAATTCTGTCATATTGTGTTTTCTGGTTAAAAGAGACAACCACTGATTCAGCTGTTGTGAGGCAGGGGGAGATGAGCATATGGCCACAGTTACTAATACAGGACACTCCGGCAATGTTAATTATAATCCACAGATTTAATAGAGATGGAAACTTTGGCTTGAACAAGAATATGTTCAAGGTTAGGGTATGATTTATACAGGATACATGGATTACATCCTGTGGTTGGTAATGCTGAAATCAATTACCAGCAACCTTAATGGAAGAGAAGGTTTGGGTTTTCTTTATGCCATGAAATAAACATGAAACCAATCTCAACACACAGCTTTTTAAGCCTGAGCATGTTTTGAACAGTCCTCTTTAATATGTCTCTAGGTATATGAAATAATAAATCAACTTGTCTTTCTATTCTGTTCTCTATCTATTAATACTCTAATAAAACTGTACTTTCCTGGACTGCTCATTGTCTACATTTGGAATTGTCTAGTCCGATCACATTAAGAATGCAAATATGAAAGAAAAAAACATGCTATAATAAAGAAAAGTGTGAAAGTCGCATATTTGTTTAGTTTGTGTGTGCATTTTTTTATTTTTTCATTTTTAAACTTAACTCAATTTAACCAATTAAGCCTGACTTCAAGATGAATCAAATGAATCCTCACCCCTCGCCAGTATAGTGTCTGCTCAGTATTCTCCTCCATATTTCCAGGAAGTATACAGCAGGAAAACCCAATAAAGGCAGCATTCAAAGAGGTAAATTTTCAAAGGTAAATGTGTCAGACATTAAAAGCTCTTTTGAAGTGAAATGAAACTGAATTTTAATGCAGCACCATCCACCACCCAATTCTACAGCTTATTGCAAGATGAATTGGTTAAAGATCAGTGAAAACCTACTTGTACTTTATATGCAACTTGAGACTTGAGGCAACTTTCGCAGATGTCATGCATCTTTATCAACAATAATGAAAAGATTACCTCCAAATCCCTAAAGCACTTGTTGATGTTGACAGCGGTGCGTCATCACAATGCTCACAAACAACAAAAGCATGTTTAGCATATCTTCATGCGTGTCACAGCCTCATGTATATATGTATCATGACGCACGGCCATCGGCATCCTATATGTCTTAATCCTTCATACTTCACACTAATGCAGCAGTGATTGATTGGCCGGGCACTCTCACTTAATTAATCAGTGTTGCTTCCTCATCAGCGCTCATATACTAGCCTACATTAGCATTTACAAAATTAATGTTGGCTCATTCTGCAGTCTGTCCTCATGGAACTGCCCTTGTCCCACACCTCTGAACCTTTACTGTTTCCATTCTGCTCCTTCTCTTAGTTGTCATATTCCTCTTCTTCTGTTTTTGTCCCTTCCCTCTTTTTCTCCAACTGTCTTCGCTCTGTTGAATGAATCCTTTTGATTACTCTGTTGCCTTTCTGGGGTGGAATTGTGCAGCTCAAAGGGTAGAGCATGATATTAACACTAACAGGGTAAGGGGTTCGACTTCCACTAGGGCCACCAATGCTAGAAATCTATGCACTCATGATATTATAAGGTGCTTTTGATAACAGCGTCCACCAAATGGTTAAAGATGCCTGGTGGACAGCAGGAAGACACAGTGTTAGAAAGACACAGGTAGGCTGCGAGAGAAATGGTGCTTGGGAATTGGGAGTTCACCACAAACCTTTGTGTGTGTGTGTGTGTGTGTGTGTGTGTGTGCGCGCGTGTGTCTGCATTCTCACTTCTTTGTGTGTAGTGGGGCGTAATGAATCGGATGCCATTTTGAGAGACGCTGTTTACGAGCGTCTGGATTGACGTTGGAGGCGACAAGGGGATGTGGGGGATTTAGGAAGGAGTGTGAGCCACACTTAACAGAATGTGACAGGCGCAAAATGACAGGGTTTGGCCCGGGAATCAGGATGCCGTGTTGCGTGCGCACAGACTCGTGTGCACATGCACACGCACGCACACAAACACACACACCCGCCTTGCACACACAGACATACTCAGATGCACACACATTGGCATGGAAAAGCAGGTACAGGCATGAGGGGGCAATTTGATCTGTTCCACCAAACACAAATCAATGTCTGTGTGTCTCCATTTTTCGAGCCACACAGTACCAATCAGTTGGGAGACGGGGCATTCTTAGACGGGGACAAAACAAAGTCATCTGAGCCTGCAAGTGGCTGTCCCAGCCTGGTTGTGACAGCAAGGATAGTGGCTATTAGACAGATTAACCCGGGGGACTTCTGCCCAACTCCTTCTGCTGCAGGAGGAACAGCATTCTCTGTCCGTTTGTACATTTCAGCTTTAGACGGCTCCGATAGGCAAGATGAAATACTTGGAATATTCTGTTCTCTGTCATCAGAAGTAAATGTTCATCTTGGTTACATAATGCTACATCATTTTTTCATGGAAACATAAGAGACGGCAGAGGATTGTTTTACCCTGAAACATTTCCCTAACATTTGCCTTGAAATTCTGCTACATACACAGGGCAAACTCACCATTGCAGCACATAGCGCAGAGTCAGCCAGAGGCTATCAATCCAATAACGGTAGTGGCCAAGGGTCAAGGGATAATAGTAAGAGAACTTTATGTCCAGGACATCCCCACCTGGATATGCTAACCCCATTTAATCCTCACAGCCACTCTGCATGTATCAGCATACACTACCACCGCACTAAGACTGTGAACATGAAAACCATAACTCATTATCTATGTACTTTCACTAGGAACCAACGATCCCTGTCTGCTTGAATCTGTCAGAAATGTAATGGCTAGCAGAGCTGCAAGGCATTTCTCCAGAGCGGTGCTCATTGTATGACATTTAATGTAAAGCGATGTGTTTAAAGAAGAGGTGCAAAGGCAATGTAACTGGAGAAATCTTTAGAGGAGAGAAATTGTGTAAAAGCATGAGAGATGAATATTGCAATACAATACAGATGGTGTGTAAGTAAAATGAGAAAGAAAAGAAAGAAAGAGAGAGAAGGAGATACAGAGAGGGGGAGACAAGGGGGAGGAGGATGCAGAGGAGGAGGGGGAAGAAGAGGAGGAAAGGGGACAAGAGGACATAGAGGAGGAGGTGAAGGAAGAGGAATAAAAAGAGAAGGAGGAGGAGGAGCAGAGAAGGGTGAAGTGCAGCAGGATGACAGTGACAGATGAGAGCCAGAGCTGACAGAGCGCTCAGTGATGGCAGTTTATCAGCAGCTGGTCCGTAGGGTCACTTCAGCTCCCGGACTCCCTCTCTCATCTGTCTCCATCTCTCTCCCTGCCATATCCCCTGACCCCTCCTTCTCTCTCTCCCTCCCTTCTCTCTCACTCATCCATAGAGTGACAGTTGACACAGAACCAAGATGTGCTGGCAACAACCTTTCTCTCATTTTTTTTTTTTTTTGCATACTTCCCGCATAGGCCTACACTAAGAAATGTGCACACTCAGAAAAGCATGTGAGCATGTGCACATACAGACACACACAGATGCACACACACACACACACCCACACCAGTTAGACAGAGAAATACCACTAACAGTCTAACAATAGTTGTAAATAATCGCAGAGATAGATGAAGCAAAGATTTTATTGCTTTGGCTTTAACATATTTAAAATGCCAGCCTCTTTGTCCAGGATCAGTGGATTTACACTGACATCCCTGTCTGATTAAATGTGATGTTCCAGGATAAAATACACCCTTGGTGGAGGGGAAGGGGCGGGGGGTGGGGGGGTGGGGGGGTGAATGAGCCTGGGGAGGCCAGGCTCCCATTGCATGTGTACGACACCTTAATTGCATCAATGATTATCCCTCCACATTACGCTTCCCCTGCTCATATTTATAGTTGTGTCCAATTTTCATTATGCTCTTCATTACGGAGCATAAATAATCCGCGTAAATGTGCCGGCATACCACGACACCACCCATAACATTGCCAAGTGATATCCATCTTGTCCCCAGTGATCCGACATTACCTGGCTGAATTATGTCTATTAGCTGCGTGTGGCCCCTCCCACTCCATCAGGCCGGCGGTCCGCAGACGACAGCATTAACTTTTAAGGCTTTATAGCATCTTCTTTACCCAACACATACCATTAATCTGCTTAATGGCCACCATGACCCCTTTCATCCTGTTTAATAAAATAAAAATATGAATAAAGCCCATTACAGCCTCTATTGTGGAGAGTCTCAGTGATAAATCAGAGAGGTTCTATTAGAAGGATTGCCTGTGTGACAAGTCAGGTTGGCCACACTACATCATCTTCGCTGTTTGCTTTATTAAAGGTCTCTTTTTTTACCCCTGTTTTAATGCTGAAGTGTCCAAAGACGATTTTGGTGCTCCACTGTGCATTGATGGGAAGAGAGAGAGAGAGAGAGGAGGTGGAGAATGACAGATCAATAAGAAGGAAAATAAAAGGAACAACTTCATTATATTAATTTGAACCAGTTTCCTTGAAAACTTTCTTCTTTCTACCTCTACAAACCCAGCAATGAACCATTGGCTAAATCACCAGAGAGTCATCAAATATGATCTAGCCTTGAAACGGAAGCCCTTTTAACCTCATACAAAGGCGTAAATGCCAAACTCTATTACCAATGCCTACATCTTGTTATATCTGCAGGTTGAATGAAGGCCGTGATTCAGAATCTGCATTCAGAACCGTTCACTTCCACAGACAGCTATCTACTGGGTCAGGGCAAAGGGCGCTCACACAGTGTACAGAGTGACACAGTGTGTGCATGGGTGTGTGTGTGGTGGAAATAGTGTGTGGGTGAGGAGTTGGGGTCTAGAAACTGTTGAATTATGGAGTAGGCCCTACCTGGGAAGAATTATTAAGCATTCTTGGGAGGTTTCAAAAAACTTCTGATTCCTCTGTTTTCACCTTTTTCTATTTCCACACTGCCTTCTGTGCCTTGAAATTCTTCTTTGTGGTGAGTCAGAGGGGAGTCTTCTGCTTTCCCTTCAAAGAGTCATCTTCTTTTTTCTTGCACCAACACTGGGCAAACATACACTTCCATTAATGGCTAACAACCCTTGTGATTGAGCGTCACATATAGTTTGTTGTTTGTGCAATACAAACCAGTTCTTGCTGGGACACAGTAATGATGAATGGAATCATGGTTAACAAAAAGCTATCACTGGCAGTGGTACAAAGGCCTTTGAGCAAATTCTCAATTTGAGAATCTAACACTGCCCTTGAATTGTTTAGGCACAACTGGGACCGGTGAAGGAATTAATTTCAGATATTACCAAACAGCGGGGTACACAACTCCCCAGGCGCCACAGACAAAATCTTTCATCCCTGCTAAAAAAATTGAATGGGGATTTAAGGAGAACACAGATAATTCAATCTTTATCTGCGGCAAGCCACAATGAAATGTTAAGTTTCCACGGGATCCTCTGACCTCAAAGGAGGACTCTGGAATGAAAGGACAACACGTCTGAAGCATCTCCCTCCTGCTCTCAAGCAAAAGTGTGAGAGTATAACAGACACACAAGAATGCACACATATACACAGTCTCTCTCTCTCTCAGACATGCAAGCACACACACACACACACACACGCACGCACACAACATAAAAGGTTCTCAACATCAAAGCTGTAGTACCTCCTGTTCAACATGGTAGATGCAAACTCACTGTAAGCCAACAAGGTAATGTACAGCTCCACTCCACAACTACACACCACTCATACATCGCGCTGACGGCTCCTACAGATAGCAGATAGTTACAGATACTCTCAGGTGTCAAGCATACGTGCGCGCGCACACACACACACACACACACACACAAACATAGACCTATTTGGCATTCTGCTCCATAACCTAAAACCCCCACATACACAATAAGAGACAAAGTTTTTAAAGGAAGAGATACGTCAGAGAAGGAGGGAATGAGGTGAACAACACTGGCTAAGTAGCATCAAGTTGAGCTGCAAGGGGTGTTGCATGACATTATAACTAATCAAGGCATTTGGATACTTCTCCAGAGAGCCACCACTGTAATACTAACATTATCAACCTGCATCTAATCCACTAGTATTGCGGGCAGCTGCAATGAGTCAATATGCAATTTGAGGCAGGTTGGCAGAGAACATTGGATTGATTGATTCTGACCTTTTACTTGACAGTACCTGCTGTACACATTCTCCACAAAATAATGAAAAGTGTTGAAATCCCTCTATCTTTATCTTTGGCTTCTTTCTTCCCCCAAATAAGCGCCTGTTGTTAATCCCACTCATATGTCTGGCTGTAGGTCTGCTCCCTCTACTTTATCTCTGGGAGCAAGGGAGACAGACTCAGGGGGGTGATACCAGCCATATCGATCTGTGCAAACACACACAAACACACACAGATTATCACACATGCATGCGCGCGCACACACACACAAACACACGCAGATTTTCTCTCTCTCATCAACACAGACACACACACATACACATTCGCTGCACGTGGCCGTCCACAGTAAAGATTGGTACCCATCGATTGGCCGAGCCGCTCTTTTCTCCTTCTACACACAAGAGCTCTGCCATAATCCTCAAGATTCAACCTCACCTAACCCCTGAAACATATACATATTAATTCAGAAAAACTCGCTCTCCCTCGTTCTTATGATCTCCTCCTCTACTGTGATCAATGAATCGCCCCACACAAACTCACAGACACACACAAAAGAGCTCACCAGCAATATTCTGCTAAACAAGACTTTGATTTAGCCAGCCTCTGCTATTTATAAGATGGATACAACTGTAAAATGGATTCAGAATGCTGTCAACAAGACAATGGCTGCATCAAGGCATCCCAAGCCGTGGTGAATCAACACCCTCTTTCTGTGAGAAATGTAAGAGATCAAGCACATTTCAAACCGATACTACTTTTCGTCGGCGCTGTGAAGGGTAATAATGCCTAGCTGGGAGGGTTACAACACAAAGGGAAATGACATCTTTCTTCACTCAGATCTGGTGGAAAAAAAAACAAAACAAAACCAATCCCTTCAGAGGCAGAGAGGCACTCTCATATCAATCCATCAAACTAAGAATGCCTCACACAAACTAGAAAAATGCCAATTCTAAATGAAATTCTCTCGTCTCTCGTCTGAGTTCAACTTGAAAAGGCCCGTCACATGAGGGTTTAAATAGAAATCTATTTTCTGGCCTGAAAATCAAACTAGCCATCGTCCCGTCCTGCCTCACCTCATCTCTCTGGGGGACTTGTCACATTTAGAACATGTAGTCATTTTCTCAGCTGTCAAACCATGCTCTCACCCAGCTTTGTCCCCCAACCCAACCTGTCAACTTCTAATTCTAATCTGCTCAAATGTGTGTGTGTGTTTGTGTGTGTGTGTGTGTGTGTGCGTGTATGCCATGAATGCCAGTGATATTTATCCTACGTACGATTCAAAAGAATTCTATGTAGAATTACAAGGAGATTTTTAACATGCATGTCACTCCTTTTACTCTACGCTGCTAATGTGTGTGTGTGTGTGTGTGTGTGCGTGTGTGAGTGTGTGTGTTCTGCACTGGTTTGGACAGGGGTGGAATAGCACAAAGTAGGTCATGACAGAGGTTAGTACTGCATTAGCGACTGTCACTGCCAGGACAGGAGAGTGCAGACACCAGGGCACCTCTCTTTCTCTCTCTCTCTCTCTCTCTCACACACACACACACACACACACTTTCTTAAACTATGGGGCATTCTGTCATGGATCTGAGCCAGCAGGCCATGACACACATGGAGGTCAGTGTCTGGAACAGGCGGACTTGTCCAGTCTGTCTGGGCTTTAACACTCATTCTCTGTAAGAATTGCACTGTGTGTGTGTGTGTGTGTGCGTGCAGAAGACAATGTTTGCATGTGACAGGGTGCCTGTGTGCATGAGAGCTGGACCTGCCAGAATCCAATCCATTTGCCCTTGCCAAAGATTAAATAAAAAAAGAAAAGTTTTTTGACACTTTTTTGATACTTCTTTCCTTTCTCTTTCTGCCTGGAGTGATTTTAATGGCAAGCATATTCAAAAACCATACAAGCCAAATTAGCTGTATCTAAGCACAGATGATTCTTCATGGAGCCTTTGTATCAGCATATCACTCCACTTCTCAAAGTCGACTTATGGATATCTGTCTCATTACTTCTGCCTTCCTACAGTTCAAACACTCACATAAAAACATAATGATCCAAGCTGTTTCTGTTGTCTACTGCATCAGTCAACGATTTTTTGATGTTCCAAGTCTCTTCAGTTTTCATCCTCAGAAAGTCGGGGATAATTATGGGAGTAAAAAGGCTCACTATCAGAGCAGATTAACGACATCTCAGCAGGCTGAACTCCTCGCTCCCTTTTATCTCCTCAAACGCAGTAGAAGAGAAGACAAGTTACGCAACCCCCACCTTAGGGACCCAGCCGACTTTCCACCCAACTTCTGTCTGTCTCTGCATGTCTAGGGTGTCTGCGAGTCCTCTGCTATTTGATGTGTGTGTTTGAAGCAGCCATGCGACTGGGGTGAGAAGGATGTGCCTGTTGTTCACCGCTCTTGCTGCTTTGCTCTGTTCCCTGAAGGAGCAACTTTCAAAGCCTGGCAAAGTTGGACCTTTCCCGGTTCTACATTTAACACCCTCTCAAATCGGAGTGCCAAGGTGTTGGGTGGCTTTCTTCCCACCTTTTTCTTTTATCATCCCTCCAAAGACTCGCCTTTCATTAGCTGGGTTTGGAAGAGACCTGCCCTCCTTCCACTGTCATTTAGCTAAAACTTCTTCTTTGAAGGAGTTGAACATCTGCTTCAGATGATTCTTGCACTGCCCATCAGCCATCTTAATACCTCAGACATATGGCCCCTCTTCCACTGTGATGTTCTCTGTCATATTTGGAATTATAGATATTTGATCATGGGAGTTCTAATATTGATGAAAGATGATACAATGTTGTAGATCAAAAATACTAAAAAAGTTACAAGATTTTCACTTTCTACTCATCAGAAAAAGATTGAATTCCCCTTGTGGAAAATAAGTGAACACTCAGTTCAGCATCAGGTTAATTAGTCTCTTGCAGTGCCTGGTAGGAATTCTGGACCAAATGTTCCTTGGCTTTGATTAATGTGCAGCACTACATGATAACTCTTCACAGAACATCTTAGTGGGCTTTCTGCCTTGTTTCTGCATCGCATTACTCTGGTATAATATAGCATATACATTGTTGGGCCAACGATGGAATCAACGTCCAGGAGCAGCCAAAAGAATATCAGCATATTTCCAATCTGTCACACTGTAATTGTGTCTTTTACTAGCGGAGCTTCTCCAAGATAGTATTCCTTTTGAACTCAGTGAGGAAAATTGGATTCAGGTACCCCATAGATTAATCACCTAATATAAAATGCACAGATTATGTTCATTTAGAAGTGATTACTCTATCAATCTCAACACTTTTTGGTTTTAGAAGTTCCACAGGTCACAACAAAATTACAGAAATCTGTGTCTCATTTATTAAAATGTACTTGGATTTAATACTCAATTTTATCTTAAGATCTTTTTCAAGGTGAACATACACCTAATATATGAAAATAATTAGGAATGAATAAATTTAAATTGAGTATGTCACAGACAGTTTTAGGGGAAAGCTACCCATTTTAAGAATCCACATATCACTGTTGTCCTGTGAAAACCTTGTAACTTGGAATCTTGTTAACTTAAGTTGAAGGAATCTATGGTCCTCTATGAGCTGGGAAAATCCCACCACCCTTGGTCTTACGAAACCCTTTCAAACCCCATTGGATAAACCCAAAAATGCATGGTGGTCAGGCTGAAAAATGGATGTTTCTTAGTTGAAAAGTTGACATTTTGGAGATTTTTGGTTTTCACTGGACAGCAACAATGTGTTATCCCTGTGCCCCAGGACAGTTCAGTCAATACTTGTGAACATGCACCACACTTTCCTAAAGCTGGAAACTGGAGAACTAACCCTTGAATATCACTGGGTTGTAAAATCTGGCACTGCTCCATAGACAATGCATGGGGCACTGACTTTATTGACCCATAAGATTTCTGTGTGAGTTCTTGCACCCAAAAGAGGTTTAAATTCTGGTTCGTACCTGTCAGCAATGCTAGAAGAAGCTTCATTTTGGTGTGAGAACTCAACTTTGCATCTCATGATTCCACAAAATCAGCGCCCCATTTATTGTCTATGGACTAGCCCCTGATTTTACATCCAAGTTAAATCACAAATTCTCTCTCTGATTTATAGCTTTTGGAAAGAGTGGTGCAAGTTCACAAACATTGACTGAACTGTCCTGGGGGACAAAAATATCATGTGAATTCTTAAAATGGGTGGCATTTCCCTTTAAGTGTACAAGAGCCTGCCTCTGTTCACAGGGAAGTTTCTTATATCAAGTTCAAGGTTCATAAATATTGACAATGATGTGGATTTCTACCTGCAAGCATTTCTAAATAAAATTTAATTGCAAGACCTTTCTATAAACAATGGCCCTGATTTCAGGTTTCATGTACCAAAAAATTGGAACACATCTGTAGGAGGATCTCAAGTTTCTGTAGAATCACTGATTCCACTCTCACATAGTAGTTCTCTACACGTAATGTGTATAAATACAGTGGTTCAATATTCTTGCTTTTTTGCAATGTCTTTGCGATTTTGTGTTTTACTTTCATATTATCTATGATATTGTCCTCTCATTTTTCTAGTTTCTTGTATTTTCTATATTTTATAACTTAAGCATCCTTTTAATTTACTCAGGTATACAGGGCACTACAGGAAAACAGAGCTCCGCTCATGGAGTGCTATCCAGTATAAATTACACCTATTGAAAGTGAAATTAAACTACAAAGGCACAGGGGTGATAGTATGGAGCTGTGGTGCTTCCTCAGGGCCTGAAAATTGAGTCATCAATTGAGACAAAAATATACTGTATGTCACATCTCTCCAGAGTTTGGGCCGCTGCTGGAAGCCCACTAAGATTATTAAGAACCGGTGCTGCACATTGCAAGAGTAGTCAAAACTATTGCTATAAAAGGAGATTTTTTACTTGTTACTGAAATAAGGATTGACTCACTTTGTCTCCCAAAATTACTAAATGCTGATTTTTCTGACAGATTGTAGTAACATTGTAACTTTTGGTACATTATGTCACATATATCTATATATTTAGAACTTGCATGCAACTCAAATATCCTTTTGATTCAGAACAAAACATTAGCAAATGGCTTGCATACAGTCTCTTCCCACCGGGTAAACCATTGTCATATGTAGCATACATTTTTGAACAAGGAGATTGAACCAGTTCAATCAGATTTCTGCATTTCTCTCAGAAAATAGCTGTTGTGTCTCATTAATGCTGCTAAATAAAACATAAATCAGGCATAAAAAAAAAAATTCCATTCACAGCACTTATATTCCTGCACACAGCAATATCTTTAACTCACCACTAGTGGTCACTAACACCCCTTCATGTCCTCTAATGCATAGTGTGTGATCAGCAGGTGGCATATGGTGTTTGTCTGTCAGCTTGCGAGGCTGCATGTGCCAGTCAGGACACCACACAGCAGGGGTGATATGGGATATCACTCCGACTGCCTTCTCACCTTTGTCCCAACTCAGGGCCCAGTGCTCTTCTGCAGGCCACACACAGTAAATGTCTTAGTGCCACTCAGAGCAGATCAACATACTTACAGATCAGGGTGTTAATGAGAGGACCTTCGCGTTTTCCGCTGAGGCTGACAAAGGCCAGGTGGAGGGGGAGTTATAAAGGGGAAAGGTAGCCAAGTGTTCTCTGTACCTGTATAGTCCTATAGGCCTTTTCATCTGTAACTGCCAGCTGCTCTGCTGCACTCTGAGGCCTCAAACACAGGTAAGCATGTTTCTCTGTATTCCCTACAAATTTCAACTTTTAAAATTCATGCGTATAATAACTACGATGAAAGTAAAGAGTAGCATTTCCAGGAACTGTAAATCAACTAATCTGCTGTGCCAAGGATAGCCTGGCATACAGCCAAGGGAGATAGAGAAGTGGCAGGCCAGATAGAATGCTCTGCCAATGTTGTAATGCCTGGCACAGGTGCATTGTTAAAGACACTGTTAAAGTGATTCATTTTCCATCCAATACTCTCCAGTGCACTTTAAGATGTCCACAAAAACTCTATTTAGTTTCTAAACTACTGCTAAACATGTTTCTCACCTTGAAGCGCAAGCTGAACTTCAAATTTAGAGAAAATCCACCCCAAATGGGAATAAAAAAAGAAATCCTGTGATCTTGGACGAGTCTGTCCCACTGTTGAGGGTGTCATTGAGACACAAACACTATAGCTGCTCCACTGACAGCAAACAGGGGACTGACCTTGAGGATACCTTGACAGTATCCAGGATGAGGATTTTAATGAGACATAGGCATCCTTTCTAGTTCATATTGGATGGTGGTACAATGAAATAAAGCTCACCTTGGAGTAAAAGTTAAAAATAAATAAGTATGTATGTATATATATAACAGTTTCCAGTTGATTTTTATTGGAACAGTGCAGTGATGACATCAAACAGAGGCTTGGATGTGGTTTCTAAAATGCTGTTCATGTTCACAAATATTCGTCCAACATCACAGGAATAAGATGAATAAGATACTGTTTTAGGGTGGATTTTCACTTTAACATTATTTTCAGTTTAGGAATTTTTCAGGATGAAAAATGTTATTTTTCTTTGAAGTAACATCATTCCATCACACCATTGAGGAACACCTTGCAGAGCACCTAGGGTCATCAAGGTGCCATTTTGAACTCATCACACTTAACTTAATCTTTCACTTTGTCTGCTTAGGCTGCCTCTAAGTTGTAAGAGTTAAAGAGATTCGAGTCAGCTATCATCACATCACTTTTCCACAGACCTTATTTCACAGTGGCTTTTCATCCTGGCCTTTGATTTTCAATGAAAGACTGAATTATTCAGGTTTTTGCTCACTTCAAAGGCCTTATTTGGAGCTGTATGCCTCAACGTTGTCTGTGTGTGCTATTATACTCCCAAGGACTGGAGCTACATGTTGACTCTTGGGCGCCTCAATTTTTTTTAACTCTATGTCTATTGTAGAATTTCACAGGGACATTGCAAAATATCCATATTAAAATTAATTTAAGGGAACTGAATCTGTAATACCCAAGTGTCACTAACAAAGGTCCCATCTAATCTGAACATCATACCATCTTCTAGCTTCCTCAACTATATGGTCTTTAGGCAGTAAGAGTTTATAATAGGTAGGTGCATCCATTTTCACTT
The DNA here is from genome assembly GCF_048128805.1 of Centroberyx gerrardi. Classification (NCBI taxonomy): domain Eukaryota; kingdom Metazoa; phylum Chordata; class Actinopteri; order Beryciformes; family Berycidae; genus Centroberyx; species Centroberyx gerrardi. The sequence goes on along the minus strand of NC_136012.1, from coordinate 15,790,925 downwards.
CTGTCTCTGTCTCAGCTAATCTTTTAATAATAATCAAAATTGTATCAGATGTATACTGGTTTATACATGTAATTTTCTTTGTGTGCTTTATCTAACAGGTCTCCTTCCTATGGCCTGGGTACCATGGTCTGTGTCTATGCTGTTGCTGCTGGTGCTGTACTCTCCAGGGGTGGCCTCTGCCCCCGCCCAGCACCTGTGTGGCTCCCACCTGGTGGATGCTCTATACTTCGTATGCGGGGATCGGGGCTTTTTCTACAGTCCACACAGAACCCACAAGAGGGATCTGCAGCCCCTGCTCGGTAAGACCACATTAACAATACAGCAGGGCAGCCATAGACAAAGGGCAGAGTTTAACAAACTTCTATCGTACAAAATAAGTTCTAATTGTCCCTTTGATAGTGGGAGTTCAGAAAGGATCAGCATGACATTGCCCCAAGACCTCAGTCTGGCTTTGTGTCTGTGCACTTCCTACCCACTGTGTTCAAATATCAGACTCAGTCTAATGAGAATGCCAATTTGGATGTTAGCTGGAGGAAAACTGTTTGGGGACAACATGCTGGAAAGTTTGCTGAACTTAAATCTATGCATTTGTCCAACCCTAATCATTAGTGTGCAAAGCTTCTCTCTAGCCTCTTTTGAAGTCCATCGTGTGGCTGTTCTTTTGGTCTCTTATTGAGACTGTTTCCAACATCTACTGTGTGACCAATCCAATTGTACAAATCTTGTGAAATCCCAAAATTCCTCATTATATTCTCCCCAAAACCACATTATTTGGATCTTATGCGCAAGTTAAAACCACCTCAAAGATTCTATTGATGTTTTGAAGTTAACTTTGGAGGTGTAAGCTATGATATGCCTCTGTTGGAGCTCTCTCATATCCCCTCTTGAAGTAGAGACTTTAACAAGACTAAATGGATTGGGGAGATCAGATTACCTAGCCATTAAGTCTCCATTAAACTGTGAACAGTCTAAATGGTAGTTTGAGGAACTGAAGGTGTGCATTGCAGCCGACTTACACAGGGCTATGGAAACTTTCTCCACTTCAAAGGGTTCCTGTCTAAAAGGGCCAGACAGGAGAAGCGGCTGTGGAGGGCTATGTCTGGCCATGATGAGCCCAAGGTGAAGAGAGGCATCGTCGAGCAGTGCTGCCATAAGCCATGCACCATTTACCACCTGGAGGGCTACTGCGACTGACTCACCACTCCACAGCAAGCACCACTCATAGCCTGTAAAAAGGTCTTCAAGTCAATCTCTGGCCGAATACTTCCTGGCTATGTCTTATCTAATTCTCACTAAAGGAAATAAAGCTGCTTGACCCATAACCCAAGATTGTCTGTGAGAAGATGTGAATTTGTGTTCTTTGCAGCTGGGATATAATGTGGATGTAACAGTGGTTATAAATGGCCTTCGTTGTGCTCCAACCTCTGGCTGCAGTCCTAGAGTGCTCTCTACTGGCTGTGGACAGACATGGCCCAGAAGCACGGTACACTGAATAAGAGTAAAGATCCAAGCAACAGCTCAGTAAGCGTGCATACCCAGTAGAGACAATCATTATTAGAGATACAAATAAACTTAATTGGAATAAATAAATCTCAGTAACATGTTTGGTTTAAGAAGAGGATCCAAATATGTCTTTAATTACAAAGAACAGATAAAAAAAAATAAATGTTAAAACAGGAATATAAGATTACTACCCCACATGAAATAGTTACAAATTTACTACCCTCTCAAAGTACTTATAGGAAAGTTTCTGGGATAAAAAGCCAACAAACATAACATAAAATAATAAAATGCCTCTCACATGTTCATACTGACTATGCTGTTGTTTTCTGCCTTGTGTGCAGTCAAGATTTGCATCCGTCTTATATTTGCTCATTATTTTGACACATGCTGTTCCTGTACAAACATTCTACATTTCTTTTCTATTCCAAACTGATTGCCACTATTGTACAGACTGCGTGCAACAGACACTTGACTTGATGACACAAAAGGATCTAAAACATAGGCGTGTAGCAAAAGTTACAGTTCACATTTCGATTAAAGTATTACGAAACTACTGATAATATTAACATCCGAGTTACATGTGAGTTTATTCAAATTAAGAGAAAAAAAAAAATCACCCAAGTAACAGGCAGTCATTGCTTATATGGGTTGATAAATAATTATTTGAAAGAACACCAAACCTTAGAAATCAGATTCGTCCGCAAAGTACAGATTAATTGCCAATTCTTGTCCAGTAGAAGCGCCGCTACACGTAATGATTTCCTGACAAATTAAACAAACTATTAGGTTTCCACACAATTATCCCAACAAATACAGCAAAGAAGTGCAAATGTTGAATTTCTGTAGTCTGTTAAATTCTTAGTATTTCTATCTTACACAGAGCTTTCTCTGTGCAGGGCCAGTGTGATGCAGTGAGCGGTCAGTCTAGCACTCACCTTCTCTGAGAGCTGCAGTTGGCTGCCTGTTTTCTTTGCTGTCATGCTGGAAAGCTTTGCTGGGATCAAACCTGCGGTGGGGAGCTCCGGGGAGCTTCGCCTTCAGCTGCCCCAGATCGTTCTTTTGCCGACTCACCTGGGACCGAAGCTTAGACAGCTCCTACACACATGCACACAGCGAGGAAATGAGGGAGAAAGAAAAAAGCTAGTATATTGGACTGAACTATCTAAAGGTTGAGATAAAACAACTAATGGTCTTTCAAGAATATAAGACTGCTATCTAGTGTGTAGTTTGGAAAACAAACAGCATCGCTCTCGTGTTTCACCTGTTTGAGGGCAATGTTTTCATCTTTTAGCTTCACCACGTGTTTAATCTTCTGTTTCTGGTTCTGGTGGCCCAGCAGACGAGCGTAAGCGTCAGCCAACCTGTTCAGCTCCTCCTGGTTCGCCCCGTTCTCGTTGAGTAACGCATCTCGCTCCGCTGCAAACCCATTGAGCTGCTCCTGTAGGAACACACCAACATGAACATCTGAGTGGTGAGAACTCACCAGTTAATTCACACTAGTGCAAAATCTTAGGGCGTTTTAGCTCATTATTAATTAATTTCAAATTAATGAAAGATGATCTGGACTATTCTGAATGTCATATTGTCAAATTTCAAGTGGTGTGGAAATGACTGACCTGGAAGGGTTTGACTTTAGCAAACAGCTCCTCATACAGTCTCTTCCAGCCTTCTGTCTCTGAACTTCGAGAGCTGAGAATACAGAAGGAAATCTTTAGTTCTATTAGGGAAAACTGAGAAACCAAACAAAAGAAATGGGGAAAAAAATAAAATAAAATCCTTTCAAACACACTGAAAAGTCTTTTCAAAAAAAGGCCAACTTATGACCTTCTTGCTCACCTCTTCTCCTGTGCTTCAGCAAGTTGTCTTTGGAGTTCCCGTCTCTGCTCCTCCATCTCCCACTGCAGGGTAACCTTCTCCTGAGCCAACACATCTACCTGCTCCTGCAGAGCCCGACTGTCTTGTTGTTGTTTGTCCGTCTCCCACTGCAGAGATTGCCTCTCCTCCTCCACAAGCCCTACTTGGGTCCGGAGACTTAGACCCTCTTGTTCAATTTGGTCCAGGTGAGACTGAAGCTGGTGTCGGTCCTGCTCTGCCGTCTTCAGTTGATTTTGAAGAGCTAGCCGTTCTTGGTCTAGGAGTTCAACTTGAGAATGAAGGCTCCTCCTTTCCTCATCTACTCTCTCTAGCTGGGTCTGTAGTTTGAGCACCTCTGACCTGCCCTGTTGGGAGTCTTTCCTCTCGACCTCCATCGCTCCCCTTGCTTCCTGGAAGGCTGTCTCCATCTTAACTTTCTCCTCCCTTTCTTGCTGGAGTTGTTCAAGTGTCTCTTCTTTTTCCTGTCTGGCCTTCTCTAGTAGTCTCTGGGCCTCTTCCTTCTCATGTTGGAGCTGAATAACGATCCGACGTCTCTGTTCCTCGAGCTGCCCAAGTGCCTCTTCTTTCTCCCTTGTCTGCAGCTGTACCTCCTGCTCTAGTTGGCTGATCAGGGTTGTATGGCTTGCCTCCATGGCCTTTATCTCCTCATCTTTTTGTGCGAGGCGAGTCTGCACTTCTGACAGAATTCTAGAAAGCCAAGGACAGAAAAAAGGAAAATGAAAGGTGGAAAGGTGCCACTTGTTCCAGCACAGACTCGAGTGTGAATGCGAATGTGAAGCATACCGTGCATACTCCTCCCTGGCTTTCTCTTCAGCCTGCTGGGCGAGATGTCTCTGCTGCTGCTCCTGTAACGCCTCCCTCACACTCTTCATCTCCTCCTCTTTCTGCTGAATTACTCTGTCCATCTCCTTCATCTGCTGGGTCACTCTCTCCACCTCCACCTCCAGTTCTCTCCCTCTCGCCTCTGCTCCCTTCAGAGCCTGTTTGGTGCTGAAAGGTAGGACACAAATGTTTGAGGCTTACATATTAAGGGCTTAAAGCAAAAAAAACTTTCAGAGCCTGAAATGTTCCTGACTGATGGGTGGGGTGGGGTGGTAGTCAGCACACTACACTTATTTCTCTATTTCTCTATAAAACTAGTCCAATAACAAGAACAAAAAAAAACAATTGACACATTTCTGTGCTGAATGAATGAATATTCAACACACAGCATTATTAATCTATAAACCTAGTGCAATAAGGATAACTGTGGAGCCCCCCAGGGGTCACCTGGTACAAAAAAAAGAAAAGCGGAAATCAGTGGGCACGGTTTTCTTACAATTTACTCCTAAACCGTGCCCATGGATTAGTAAACCATGCGCACAGATTTGTAATATCTACGTTGATAACATCAAAGAGGGACTTTTAGGCCTATATACAGTGAGCCAGAGCCATTACACACCGCTTGGCATACATATAGTGAGCTGTAATAGCCATTAGGCACCTAGACCATATGTGAACCATAACCATTGATTAATCACATCAGTAGGTCTAATTTATGATCCGATGTGTGTTTTGGTGACAATATGAAACCCATTTACTCCCTATAAATCATGCTTGTAGAAAAAGCATATTAATTAAATTTTATATGCAACTCTGTGGGCCGCAAATCCGTGTGGACGGTCTACTAATCCGCGAGCATGGTTTAGGACTCCGTGCTCACTGATTACTAATTCGAGGGCACGGTTTACTAATCCATGCGCATGGAGCCGTGCGCGTTTTACCAATCGGTGCCCGTATGGATTTCCACATCAATTATTTTTTTCTTACCAGGTGACCCCTGGGGAGCTCTGTAGAGAACAGCCAAAGCAATGCCACATTTTTATGCTGAATGACGATTGTAAATTGTGAAAGACAGATCACGTTCAGGTCTGTCATTGCCGCTGGAGCGGCAGCTGTAACTGTCGCTCCCGGCAATGTGGTCAGATATCGGAGTGCGCGCATAGCGGCGTTGTGTCTGGGATTTACCTCGTGCAAAGAGCACTTTCTTTCTGCTGGTTGAGCTCACAGTGCAGAACAAACACCCGGTTCCCTTAATTTGTCGCACTAAGTGTCAAAGGGTTTCCCGTCTCCACCCGTTTATTCAATCCATGCCTATCACCGTTTGTTTTTTACTCCTGTCTCAGTGACGCGTGTATCTTCACCAGCTTTCATAAACTTCGTTTCCATATCTCAGCTGTGCTACACTACGAAATCGGTGCTACATTGTGATAGAAATTAGCTTGCTGTTCATTGGATAAAAAAATAAAAAAAACTTGCTCGCATTCCATTGGTAAATGTAAAATATTGCGTTGCTTCGCTGAATATGATTGGATAAAACACATCAAAAACAAAAACCCACGTGGAGTGAGTGTTTTGTTTTTTTTGGTCAAAAATAGTTTGTGAATCTAAAACCTCCATGTGCCGGAAATCCGGCACCTGGCCGGAGGTCTTTAAGCCCTGCATATTGACATACTGTATATTTACACATATTTTAACACAGAGGTTACAAAGAGAAAAAATATTAATCAAACTGACATTACATTCCTCAAGAAATACTGATACTTGAGTGCTCACCTTTCCAGCTCTGTGACAATGTCTCCGATCTTGCTCAGAGAGTTTGTATGTTCCTCTTGGATTTTTCTCATGGCTGCCAAGTGCTTCTCTTCCACCGTTGCGACATTACTAAGAACGCAACCACAAGGTTTTGATTGCTATTAAAAGTAGCATTTGGCATTTTCATGAAATCTGGTGATTTTGTGTATGTGCGTTTCAAGGAACATTTTCAGATACACCAGAAGCCTGTGAATGTGACAAATTACCACAAAAGTCTACCATACATCTCAATAGGGGGAAAAAAAGATACCAAACCACGATGAAGGCAAGGATGACAGAACATGCATGTCAAAAAAAGTGTCATGGTCCTGTCAGTACTGAGATGAAAGATCACACACACACACACAACTCTTGCAATACACTATTTCAATATATTTCACTGAAATGTCCATAGACAGTAACATGTATATACTTAAGTATGTTAAACATGTTCCTGTCTATAAACATTTCACACTGATGAAGGTCCGACTAGACTGAAACATAAGTGAAATAAATTAAAACAGTGTTGTACTGCGGAGTTTACATGTTCTTCCTGTGTTCCCAAAGGTACGGATATGACCGAGTGATTGTCTATCTGTGTTAGCCCTGTGATTGGACTGGCCACCTGTCCAGGGTGTTTTCCTCTCCTGACCATGAATAGGAGTAAGCGGGTAAAGACAATGAATGAATGAATGAGAGTTGTATTTCAAGAGCAGTGTGCAGGATCCCTTTCATCTCAGTACTTTCATTCTTAATTTTGACACAGCCGTGCTGAAAAGTTGCGGGTTTTCCCTTTACTCTTCGTCCTTCCTGTCAACACTCCTTTTCACTGTATTTTTGTCTTTGGTTCCTCACCTGTCCAACAACGCCCTGGTATCCATCAGTTGTCTCTCCAGCTCTTTGTTTTCCACCTGCAGCCTCTGGAGGGCCTCCTGGCTCTTCTCCATCACCTCCTGCCCATTTTGCTCCTGCTCCTCCATGACAGAGAGCTCTCCCAGCACCTCCTCCATCTCATCCTTCAGCTGCCTCAGCTGCTCCTCAGACTCCTCCCTCTCCTGCTTCAGCAACACAGACAGGGAGTCTACAAGTGCCTGCAGAAATAGGGAGAGAGCATGATTATGTATGTGGATTAGGGTTGCACGATATTGGAAAAAACTGACATTGCGATATCTTTTTTTTTTCTGCGATATATATTGCGATATGAAAAAATACAGGAAATTTCACCAGATACATGCAGTGTGTTATTCATGTACAGATATACAATTAACAATCATAATTTTCATAATTTCAAATTTCAAAAGCCGCCTCGCGTAACTGAACGCCTGCCTCTAGCATCCAGGCGACATTATCTGTGACAGTAGCCGCGTCGCGTGCATGTTTACAGGCAGGTGATACGCAGACTCTGCATGCACAGCGATCAGTTCGCTATGTGCTCTGGTGAAGGGGTGCACTTGATCAGTATGTCAAACAACCAAAACAGGCAGCGCTCATTTTCAGGTTGTGGTAGGCGACTAGTGGGGCCTGCTTTGGTTGTTTGATAAATTGATGAAGTGCACCCCTTCACCAGAGCACATTGGGAACTGATCAAACTTCGTGTACCTAAGAACCCTTAAATCGGACTAAATTATGTAATATCAGAGAGACTTTTCTTGTAGATTAGTCATGGAAAATGAGAACCTTGTGAGTTTTCCTTTTGTATCAAGCAGCAAAAAAGTTGTAGCATGACGTGTTTGAGTTAATTTGCCTTACTTGACATCGCGCGTCCTGCAATGTGACTATTGCACATGCGCACATCACGATGTCGATGTTGAAACGATATATCGTGCAGCCCTAATGTGGATTAAACAGAGCTACCGCTTATATGTCTGGCATTGCAATGAGTCTTGGTGGACTTAAAATGAGAGTGCCATGTATGACAAAACCGTGTGTGTGTATGTGTGTAACCTTTTCTTTTTCCAGTTCTTCAGTAAGAGTAGCATGTTCTTGCTGGAGCTGGAGCTGTTTCTTTTCCTCAATGCTCTTAACCTCCTTTAGGGAGTTCAGCTCTGCCTTCAACTCCTCCACTCTCCTCAACCCTTCCTCCTGAGTCTTGCCTAAAACCAAAACAGAAAACATACACACACTGTAAAATATTTTTTTCAATCCCAAGTAGGGCTGCACGATTATGGCTAAAATGATAATCACGATTATTTTGCTCGATATTGTGATCACGATTATTTATCATGATTATTCATCCATTTTGTTTTATTGCACTTGAGCATTTTAAGTTAACCGAAATGCCTTCACATTCATAATGTATTTTATAAACCTATAAATAAAGAAACATTCAAATGTACAAATCTTTGAACCTGTGATTCCGGTGCACCGGGTCCGTTGTTTTTTTTTCCGGGACCATCACCTCTGTAGCCTTAGTTTTTGGGCATTTGTATTCTAAGACACTTATTTTGTAAGAAGTCTATTTGGGTGTTTGTGGGCTTTTATTTTGAAGTTTCCCATAAGGACCCGCGGGAGAATTAGTGTAAATAAGAAAGTAGTACATTTGCCTGTGTACTGCGTCTCTGGTCGGAGATTAAAAAGGAAATATTTTACCCCGTAACCCGTGCTTCATTGTATACTAAACTTGGATCCAAGCTAATGGAAGAGTTTATACGCACTTTGAAAGGTCAGCGGCAAACTGGGTCAAAATTCAAGTAATTTGAGTTTTGATTACGTTGACTAACTGTTGCAGCCCTACACCAGAGCAAGCTAAACCCAGCGTGAATAATCGCCCGCGGCCACAATCAATTAATTGTGGAAGCCAATATCGACATCGCGATTAATATACGATTAATTGTGCAGCCCTAATCCCAAGTAACATACTTGACAAACAGGACTCTTAACTGGACATACTTTTCTCTTCCTCAAAGAACAGACATCTCTGTGTAAGGTCTGCCACCATCTCATTCAGCTCTTGATCCGTCGTCTTCAGCACCTCCCTTAGCCTGGCCAGCTCTGCCTCCTGTTGACGCACTGTGGCCTGAGAGTCCTCAACTTCTTGGTTGGCCAGCTTCATTTGTGCCTCTATCTCGCTCAGTGCCTTTTGTGAAGTCTTCAGCTCCAGCTCTCCATTCTCCAACCTCTTCTCCATCTCGCATAAAGCATCCTGGGATGCCTGCAGCTCTTGTTGATATTTGTCTGACTCCTCCTCTTTTTGTCTCAGCACATCTTGGGTGGTTTGTAGCTCAGTAGTACGCTGCTCTAGTTCTGTCTCTAGTTGTCTGCAGAGAAGTGTCAAATCAGTGTCATATAGAACGGAGATTTAACTTGCTTGTAGAAGTCATTAGGCATTTGCTTACCCTAATTTTTCCTGCTGAGAATCTGCAGCAGTGTGCTCCAACTCTGTCTTCTCACGGAGCTTCAAGCGCAAATCCTACAGTCAAACACATTTGTCAAGTATTCCTTTCACAAAGCACGATCCAAATCAAAAGATGTCAATTTCCACAACTGAGTCAAAATTAAAGGATAACACCAGTGTAAACAGCTTTTTCCTGTTGCCATTATTGCCCACCAATGTATTTGCCACAGTCAGATGCTACTACTGTCTGTTGTACTGCAGGTTTGCTTGACCTCCGGAAGTCATAGGCTCCTATTTTTTTTTCAAAAATACATAAAAAGCAGCTCGCAGAGATATACTGCTGCCTTGACTAACAGAAAACATCATGTTGAACAACACCATCTCCTCCCCTCTGCAAAGAGAAGAAAAATATGTATACAGAAAAGGTAATGTGAAACTGGGTTTAGACTTTTGACATGTTGACATGAAAAAACTAAAATTACACCGGTGTTATCCTTTATGGCCCTAGTTATACCTGGATCTGGTCATTGGCTGTGTCTAGGTAGTTCTGCAGAGCTTTGATCTCCTCCCTCAGCTCGTGAATCACAGCTGGAAAACAACACAGGATTATAGATAGAAATATATTAAAAGGAAAGCCACTAACAAGCAGGCACAGTGTTTTCTGTAGATTTTGTTGTACATGCGAGGGTAATTTTGGTTCCGAGACCCAAGTCCATTCCCGGGCTTATTCCAAGATCACTTCCAGTAGGTGTTGCAGTTTAAGAATGGCTCTTCTTTGTACATTATATCATACTATATGGACAATTGTGGTGTAATTGCAATTGTACTTTTTATTTGCTGATGGCAGGCTGAGCACTAAGGCTAGATGATGAATTTTCTGTGTATTTACATTTTTCTAGCAGTGGGGGATCAACACAGCTGATAAATAAACAAAAAAAAACACCGGCTTACACAGAACTCACCATGCAACTTATCAGTCTCATTCTCCAGCTCTTTGTTCTGTGTTTTGGTCGCCTGTTGGAGGTCCTCTATAAAAAGTAAAATCACAGTTTAACCCAGATTATTTCGTCCCTGCTGCTCACTTATCTTATCTACACCAGGGGTATTCAACCATGTACCATGGGGTCAGAGTGTATGTAGGTTTTCATTCCAACCACAGACTGATTAGTTCCTCCTCTCTGGTTGGTGTGCTAATCAGTGAAATCAACTGGTGTAGTGTTTGGTTGGAATGAAAACCTGCATACACTCAGCCCTCCATGGCACATGGTTGAATACCCCTGATCTACACAATGTGACACATTTATCTCACTGGTTACTGTCTCCAATGGTATGAAGTCTTACCCAAGTCTTTGTTCCTGTCCTTTAGAGCTATGACAGTAGCCCTGGCAGCTTGCAGGTCTGTCTCTAGCACCTTCAGCTGGCCTTCAGTGTTAATCTGCAGGACACTTAACTCCTGACAGACGGACAGACAGACAGACACACACACACCTTATATACAAGCATAATCCACTGCAGCTCACAAATGTGATGGTAAATCTTGACAAAAGTATGATTAAAACCAGAGGTGGGATGTAACAACGTAAAAATACTTCATTGCTGTACTTAAGTAAGATTTTCAAGTATCTGTACTTTACTCAAGTTTTTCTTTCACTGAAGACTTTTTACTTTTACTCACTACATTTCAAAAGAAAAATCGGTACTTTCTACTCACTACATTTTCAAAACAGACTTGTTACTCTCGGGAAATCATCAACTGATTTTCAAAAAAATATATATTTTCAGCATCAGACAGCTTCCATCCCAGAAGCAGCTGATCAAGAGCCAAATATGATTGGCTGCCTGTTCAGCAAAGCGACAACAAAAATTAGGGAAAGGGACAGAGAGAGAAGCAATACGAAGAAGAGAGAACCAACGAGAGAGAGAATTAACGTTAGTGAATTCAGCTGGTAGGGTTAGGGTTAGTGATTTGAGCTGCAGACTCTTGCACTTTTACTTGAGTAGGGAATTTGTGTACTTCTACCACCTCTGATTAAAAGCAACATAGGATTTTATTGTATTGCACTGCAAAGAGGTGAGTTTACATAGTCATACCTTGTTTTTAACGTCCAAATTGTTCCTGGCCTCCATCAGTTCCATTGTGAGAGAGTTGATCCTCTTCTTTGTAGTGTCGGCAGAAACCTAAAAAAAAAAAAGGACTTACTCAGTCACAAGAAATAACCTAAGTTTTGATAGCCACATCTCATCCATGTGTAATGATGAGAGGATTGCTAAACATAGACAAGACTAAAGATGAGCATCAAAGCCAAGTAGACCTTGTTCTTTAGGAACTCATTGGCTTTCTTGAGCTCAGCAAGCTGTCTCTCCAGGGTGGCAACATTGGCAGAAAGGCCAGTCTTCTCCCTGACTGCTGCCAGCAGCTTGGCCTCCACTTTCTTTAGCTCCTCCTCCAGGGCCAGCAAACGTCGGTCCTGCTCCCCTCGCTGCTGCACCAGGGACCGGATCTGGAAGGGAGGAAAGCTAAGGTTATAACTCACACACACATAGTGGGTGTGTTCAATATATCGCAATACAAAAATGTATCAATATGTATCGTGGGGCAGAAAAATTAATCGTGATATTAGCTACATTTTATTCTGTTGTAGTAATCACAAATGAGATGGGTTACCCCACAAGTTAAAATGATATTATTTGCACTTTGTAATGACATTTTACAATTGTTGTTCACATTCTATCAAGCCAGTGCCATGGCTAGAAAGATTTGCTGTCAGACTGTGTTGTCATTGAACTTTTATTTATTGTGGTTGTATCGAATCGTGAAGCCCATATCATGTATCGAATTGTATCTGAGATGAACATATCGTCCCATCCCTATTGATTTAAACAATAGGTGAATGCTTGATTAGTGAAGTGTACCTCTTTCTCCAAGAGTCTCTGCTGTTTCATTTCCATGGTGATGCCACTCCTCTCTTTCTTTACACTTGACCCATCAACCTATGTGATGGCAAAATACAAAGAGGCATAGTTGTATGATAGTAGTAAAGGGATAGTACGTCCTACTGAGTGGTAATCTGAATGACGTTGATACATGTCGAGGTAAATTATCATTTATTAACTTACAAGGCCATCAACAGACAAAGTCCTGCGGACGGGTGACATTGGGACATTTTTGGAGGGCGATGGTGGAGGCAGTGGAGGCGCAGCGGCTGGAGACGAGAAATTAAGCGGCACATATTTACTGTTTCTTATTCAGCTTGTGATTTCTTGCTGTATTGTGTTGATCCAACTTACACTTGTCTTTAACCCACCTGCCTTGAGGGATCTGAACCGCTCAGACTTGTGGAAGGACGCAGCTCCCTTCAGTTCCCCCGGTTTTATCTCGTAGGACCCCGGTGCAGGGGCACAACCTAGGTCAAAGACACAACGTCTGCTAAATCGGGCTTAGGCATCAGAGTCGCAGGTTGGATGAACTAACTAGCTAGCTAGCTTTGGCTAAACATGTAACGTTAGCTTAGCTACAATGTTAGCTAACTAGCTAGTTAGCATTGGCTAGCTTGGGTAGATAACTTACAGATATGCTACTAACTTAGCTTGTTTACGTTACTTACCAGTATGCTCGTTGAACCTTTTCAAAGGCGCTCTTGAAAAAGACATGTCTAATTAATTTTACTAGTGATACAAGAACCACTGTAACAACTTGGCTCTGCAAATGTCATGCAGCTCCTGACAGACAAAAACAAACGCTCTGCCGCTGAAATTTCAAAATAACGTCACACATACATCTGGCCAATAAGCTTCTCGTCCTGGATGACGTCATCCCTCCTTTCCGTGTTTGAAAACAAAGCTGGGACGAAAGTTAATTTCCAGTTTTTACATAATATCTATGCTCTCCAAATTCTGCAATGTTGAGGATGAATGTATGTATGTTTGTGAAAATGTTGGCGAGGGTGAAAACCTGTCATATTACCTTTGAATGTGAACTCATGCTTGGGGTGTGGGGGACTGTATGCACATTCTTTCACTTCATTCACTTTGAAAGACATGAAAAGAAATCAAGCGAAATGTGAATACATTTTATTATAATTCTAGCAAAATTCTTCATACATACAGAAGATTCCAAAACTTTCCTATCAGATCTTGACTTTGTATTGTAATCATTAAGAATGGTTAAAAGTACAAAGAACTACTATGATGAACTGTTCCCTGGAGTATTTTAATTAATTTCTTGCAATTGTATTTATATATTATTTTGGCTATCTACTTAACTTTCATGTATTTTTTTTTTTTATTATTCTTGTTAGACCTATAATTTTTTATTTTATTTTCCTTCCTTTTTCATTTCTATTTTTTTTTGGTTTTATGCCCTTTCTTCATATCATGTTGGAATTTTTCTCTCATAAAAAATACCTATGTATTCGATACTGCTATGCTCATATTTTTCTTTAAAAAAAACAAAAAACCTGGGATGCTGCAAATTTGTGCTGTATTCATATGCTGTCAGAAATATCATAATACCTAGTTTTACAAACATGACCAACAGTGAAAAAGACTTGATCTGAATTGGGGTTGCCAAGATGTGACGTTTTGTAAGTACCATTTGGGCCTGACCCTCTCCTGACATATGGCTATGAAGCATGCATCCTAAGTATTTGACTGAATCCTTTGCTGCTAGCACAGATTCACCAACTTTCAAACCAGGGGACTTTCATCCTGGTACCAAACAGTACTGTTTCTGTTTTGATTTTTCTCATATGCAATAACAACTATCTGACATCCGATCTGATATTTAATAGATCTGCAGTAAGTAAACTTTCAACTTTAGCCTACTTTTATCTTAATGAAAAACCAGTAGCTATTGTCACAAGAGATCACAAGAACAAGCAGCCTTCAGATCATTTACAGTATATTCAAGAGGAACCAACACATTCCCTTGTGGGACCCCACATTCTGTAGGCTGAGACAGAGTCCCCCCGATGTCCAATCATTTAAATAACTGACACATCTCACTGCAGCAACAGGATTTAATGTACAGCAAGATACTATGGTTGACTGTATCAAAAGCCCCCACCTACCTTTTTTTATCATCTATTAATTGATCCCCAAGTCACTTTGAGATGTTTAATGTCTATATCTGTTGATCCCAAAGTTGCATTGGGCACATGAGTGATGGCTTGTCGGACTCAGGACAGAGTTTTGTGTTGATTAGATGTCATTCATGCCCTGCCCATTTTCTAATCGGCTGTTTTTTTTCTTGTCTACATCTATTGATCCCAAAGTTGCATTGGCAAGAGTGATGGCTCCTCAGACTCAGAAGAGAGTTTCCTATTTATTTTCTATTTCTATTGATCCCAAAGTCGCATTGACATGAGTGATGGCTCATCAGACACGGGAGTGAGTATCCTATTGACTGGTCATTTAAGCCCTGATTTCCTGATTGGCTGTTTTTCCATTGTTTAATTTTATTCATCCCAGAATTCTCAATCCCACTGAAATGTGTAACAGCTCATTGAACTCAGGAGAGAAATTCCTGTCCATTGGTAATTGCATTTAAGCCCCTACCCCTTTCCTCATAGATGTAGGCCTAGGTTTAATAATGTGTTTATAGGCCCTATATAGAACCTCCTTGGGACCTACTAGTTGCCTGTCAATGCAGTTTGGTATCTCTCACAATTTTTTCTCATAATGTTTTTATCCGAAGGCGCTACATACGTTTTTTCTGCACATATTGGATAAGAGAAGTAAGCA
The DNA here is from genome assembly GCF_048128805.1 of Centroberyx gerrardi. Lineage (NCBI taxonomy): Eukaryota > Metazoa > Chordata > Actinopteri > Beryciformes > Berycidae > Centroberyx > Centroberyx gerrardi. Next base: position 15,775,858 of record NC_136012.1, on the reverse strand, counting down.
AGTGTCTTATGATTTTATGGAGAGGATGAAAACATTCATGTCTCGTTGCAGGTTTGAATAACCTGCAAATGGAAATACTGCAGTAAAAATGCCTTTCAGACTGGTTATCTGCCCCTTTTAGCTTGTGGCTCCTCAGGTGATCAGTTAAAGTCATGCCTGGTTAGAAAGTGTTTCAATCTGAAACGACACCTAGGACAAAAGCACCCCCCCCCCCCCACCCCCCCATGCACGGCCATGATATCTAACTATATCATATCTAAATATGATAACTATGATGGATCCAGCATGCAGGACTTCACTGATAGATTGCACTATATGAAAAAATGTAAGAGATATCAATTATGTGATGGGAGCAGGATGCATTGTTTTAGGCAACCAATAAACTGTATTAGGCTTTTGTATTTGGTTTAATAGAATAGGTCACAGTTTATCACAAATTCCCCAATCTAGGTTCAAGAGCAACGCCCTCTATCTGTTGAGAGAGATTAGAAATGACGTGCTTGTTATTTCTGACCAGAAGCACTTGTATAGGCAACAAGTCTCTTTACAACTTTAAGACTCAGACGTATGGGTTTAAGAGGAGCATTTGAGGGCAGAATATGTTCGAAATCAAATATATGCTAAATATAACTCTTAATTCTTTCAGTTAGACATTTTTTATTTCATGGAAATACAACATAATTTCAAATCCTTTGCAGGACCATTGTTGTACATCTTATATTCTTTTCTCCTTTTTTGTATTTCAAAACATGGTCACTCGTACAACAATATCATAAACAAAGCCTCATGTCACAAATGGAGCCATTGATGACAATAAATTACACTTGCCATGCTAAGGTTTGAAGATGATGCATTGGTACCTTCATATTTTCATTAGATTAACCTTTAAATGAACAATAAGTTGGAGTTGTGTGAATAAATATCATAAAAGGACCACTGGAATTACAAAAGAAACTTTCTTCATTCAAATGGAGCAGAAAAAAGAGACAAATCACAGGGCTGTTTGGAGGTTATTTCTGAAGAACTTTGATTTCCTTCATATGAAAAAAAATTGGGACAAATTTTGCATATTTTGATAACACTGCTAAATCTAAAGCAAAAGTCCAACAATAGTAAATACTGAATATATTTAGGAAACTGCCCTTTCATTATAACTGACAATTTTTTTTTTGTATTTTTCTTTTTACCTAAAAGGGACACTACTTCCCTTACAGGAGTTTGAATGTACAGTCAGTATTTTGTAGGTCTGTCTGCTAGACCAACATATCCATTCACACTCAAAACTGGTTAATCTAGTATAGCACTGTCTTTATACAACCTAGAGGTATTTTCTAATGCTTGCTTCTTTTGTCTTTTTACTCTGGAAAAAGCAAACACATTTGCCCAGATGAAGATGTGTCTTTTCAAAATGGTAAACAATATCACTGTATTAATGTACAGAATATAAAAACTTTCCAACAAACAGACAAAAGAAAGAAAAAAAAAGCTGATGAGGTTTCCGGTCAGTAATAGAGGCAAGTATACCAAGGATGTAAATTAAATTATTAATAATTAAAAACAAGAACAATTACAACACTCAACACTTCACTTAGTTCAACAGTGAAATTTACAGTGGAAGTGGTACCGAATAAAATGTGCTAGGAGGCGAGAAAACCAGATGTGGGTAAAATAAATAAAAGCAAATGAAAAAAGTGATGCATCTTCATTCCTTTGAAATTAGGGAGGTATACTGTAAGAAGTATGCAAATATATCATTATAAACACTTAATGTATCATGAGCATGGCCAGACCAGATTATTATGCACACACGTGAAGAACTTGAAATGTATCATGATATAAAACAGGTCTGGGTCATAATACAACAATAATGGTGCCTGTAGTAGTACTATTAGTAGTTGAAGTAGCACTTAATAGAGCACCATGTTGCACTTAAAATATCTTTATGTAACTTATAAAATTAGTTATTTGTTGCGTTATTTAGGGATTCATTATTTTGTTTACACCTTGTTAGGTTTATTGATGTCTCAACTGTTAATTGCAATTTATCAAAGGGTGTTTTTGACTCTGAATGGCTGCGACTCAAAACACGTGGGGACAAAATAGGGATACAGGATTATAGTATACAACTACTTTCTTGGCATTTGTGTCACTGGTCCCATCCACAGGTGTACAGCTGAAGGAATAAGAGAAGGCATGCACGAGTGAGAGCCACACAGGTAGTAAAGTAAAAAGAAAAAAGGTGTGAATATTACGCTTCCACCTCTGGCCTGATCCACTGGAGAGGATCACTTAGGGGTTTGGAGCGGGGCAATCAGAGCCACAGATATACAATGTTGGGCTTACTTTTTCTGAGCTGTAGAATTCTATGGGTGTCAAGGCTTCAAGAATTCCAAGACAGCCACATTTCAGATAGAATGAGAGTTTGAGTTAATTTGTCTTTGGATCCATGTAGCCAATATGGAGAACAGTAATATATATGCCACCATGTTCAATCTATAACTCTGATAGAGGACCAGCAAGAGGCAGAATTAGTATCACAGCTATGGGGAGTGTGTGTGTGTGTGTGTGCGTGTGTGTGTGTGTATGCGTGTGTATTATGTGTGAGGGGTCTATTCAACAGGTGGTAGCCAGGGACTGGTGTATAGGAGGCTGGAAACAGCGAACGTGCTCCACAGTGGAACTGTCCGTCTCCACAGCCTTCATGTACTTGTTGAGGATGGCAAAGATTTCGTTGTTCAGGATCTGGTACTTCCTGATGCGGTCTGCCATCTTCTTCAGGGGCTGTAAAGTGAGAACAAGGAGAGAAGGGGATGCATGAAACCATTTAAATGATAGAACTAGGGAAAAAAGTGACTCAGATAATATGAAAAGCCTTGAGAGTGTGTTTGCGTGTAACTGTAGGGACTATAGAATACCCACCACATTTTTGATGATCTCGTCTTTGCCGTCCTGTCTTTGGACCTTGAGCAGGTGGTAGCAGAAGTCAAAGAGGTCAAAGCGGCGCTGCTGTCCCAATAGCACAATGATGGAGCAACCGGCCCAGTTCAGCCCATCCCCAAAGCACTGCCTGGAAAGCGAGGCACAGACAACACATACAAGCATTTAATAAAAAGACCAAGCACTTAAATAAACTAAGAAGAACTACACTGATTCCTCCAGGACTAAGTCGGGGTCAGAAATTAACTCTTTTTTTTAGAGCATTTTTTGCCTCCTTGATCTGGTTTTTAGGGGCATTTTGGTCCTTTTCGGGGGCAATTACAGTATATTAAACTACAAAATGATACATTTGCACTGCATAGTGGCAAGCAAGCAAACACCCATTAAGATTTGTACTATTTTAAATCATAATATACTGTCACATCAACAGAGACATTTTCTACTGCTTCAGGCTGCAAACTTGATTGTTTTCTAACCAAAAACCGCTCCGTTCTTCTCACCCACAATGCACTGTAAAGAATCATTCGGTCATAGGCGCCTATTAATCACCTACGGTGGCCCGCAGGGGACAGTAGATGCATTCATGTGTTAGTATATGATAACTACTAAAAAATGTGAACAGGGTGAAATAAGGGTACTCCAAATTATCGCGGGCATTTTTGGACAGGTATTTTATAAACGCTCAAGAGCCCCAGTTGATTTCTGACCCTGGACAAAGATCACGGCATTTATATAGTCACACACACACACACACACACACACACACACACACACACACACACACACACACACACACACACACACACACACACCAGCAAGGACATCCTCATCACTTACTCTGCTGTGAACTCGTGCGTGCCCACAGGGATGCAGTAGACAAACTGCATGGCGCTCCACAGGCGGTGGAACTCCATACACTCGTCAACGTGCATTACGCCATTGGTGGGTGGAGGCCCGCGCCACACCCCGTCCTGCAGGAAGCTGCGGATGCGTGTCAGGATGACCTCGAACATGGAAAGGCCGCAGCACAGACGCTCTTTGGTCAGCAGGTCGCCCTCACGCGCAATGGCAATTTGCTGGCAAAAAAGACAGCCACAGTACAAAAGCATGAAAATACTGAAGACAAAATTATACAAAGAAATCATTTACAATATGGTTTTTAGTTTTTAAATCATTAGTACATACAAAAAATGCACACAAACAAAGGAATAACTAAGACAACAGACATCCGCAGGGAAACAGGTTATATAGTTTTTGACCTCTAGGTCTGTCTGCCTCCATGCCCATCTTCTTCCTGAAGGGTGAGAGGAGGAGAGAGGGGGTGGAGAGCTCACCTGTGGGGTTCCCAACCTCTCGATTAGAGGCACAAGGTGGAGAGGGGCGTACTTTGCTTCCAGTCTTTTCATCCTCACCTCCAGACGCTCTCCCTCTACATAACACACAAACACCACACGGTTACACACATACAGGGAAACGCACGCAAAAACAACTAAGCATTTCAATGGATACTTTACCTAAAAAATCCTTATATAAAAAGAGGCACTTGAGCTGCCTAATGTTCTTCCATTATCTAAGTCTTGTATTCTAAACTTGTGTTCACATAACATGCGGGCGGTATTAATATGAACTCCATATCTTTAAGTATTAAGGAGTTACTGTAGTTGAAAGAAAATCAGTTTTTCCTTATTATCTACTCTAATCATGGTATTCTGTTACATCACCATGCGGCCATCTTGGTAGGAAAATAACAGGTGATTGTAATAAATTAATAGGTGATTATAATCAAATAACAGCCACAGCTAATGAGGTATGTATATGGTAAAGCACCATATTGGTAGGAAATGCATGTGACATCATGGGAATACTATGAATAGGGGGAACCTGCGGTGTAAACATGACATTTCTGTTGTGTTCACAAGGGTGGACAGAGAGACAGCCCAGACAGACAGGCACCATACCATGTACCGGTGTAAATTTCTAACCTATTTTCACTTCTCTGTCTGACCCCTCCACATACCTTTGATGTAGACTCTGGGCAGAATGTTCTGGAAGGGGGCTGCATGAAGCAGGTCACACACTTCCTCCTGGGACTGGGGTTCAAACAGACACAGCAAACGAAGGGGATCACTTTAATCAAGAGCATCTCACCCACTTTGCATTATGGACATCCCTACAGAGCATGCAGTTAGCCATGGTGAGATGTTTATTTGAAGAGCACATCCAATTCAGTAGGTTCTCCTTCCTCTTGAATTCCTTCATTTGGGCCTAACATATGTCCGGTTTGCATTGAGTTGTGCTACAGTGCAAGATTGTATTACTTCAGAAGCTTCAGTGGGGCTACATTATCGCCATTCATTAGATGACTAAAGCAATAAGACAATTGCCATTTGGTCATTGGGTGCACGCTGGTGGATTAGTGGACATCGTCTCTAGCTTATGAAGACAAGGAGATAAGATTACTGAATGAGTGTGTCTGTGTGCGTATGATGAGGCTATGTTTATCATGACATAGCCAAATCATATCCTAGGATTATAATTCGTCACTCTCTAAGTACAACATCCCAACTGATCTGACTTAGCACCGAGACGTCAATGTACAACCAGCCACAATAGACTCTTCTGTCTAGGTAAAGCCTTCACTAATACTAGCCTACTAAGAATTGTGTTAGTGTTAATATATGCATGCTTAGTAAGTAGTGGTAGAAGCTGATCACATTTCTCAGACATGAAGTGACTGCCGTTTATTTATTTAACTAGGTGTTTTTTGTGGTGATTGTTAGTCAAGAAAACACAAGCAATAAACCAACTAAATACAGAGAAGCAGATCTTGAAACCTGGGCTACTGGATGATGGATGAGAAAAGAGAGCCATGCAATGATAAATGCAAGACACACTGCACCCATCCACACACGCGCACACACACATTGGCAAGCAGTCCAAACCAACATACATACGGAGTAAACAGACATTCGCAGATCAATGAAGTCAGAAAGAAATGACAGAAAGAGTGAGTAGCGTTATGTGAGACAGGCATTACAAGCGCCCAGAACCGGCAGAGAGTATGGAGGCAAAAGTGCAGAGTTAAGCACAAGACTGTACCAACAACCAACCAGAAATGTACCATCACCTCTGCCATGGAAGACAAAGGCACCAAGATTCTGTTTCACCAGCCAAATGTATTTCTTGATTTCTTTTCTTGGTCAAGTATCTTTCTTCAATTGTAGTACGATTTTACGTCAAAAAATGATTATTTTCCACTGATGTGATACCGAGGGATTAATACCAAGGTAAATATAAAGACATCACTAAAATGGTCTCAGTCCTTTTGCTTCCATGGCTGTATGGAGGTGAAACTCTGTGTGCCAAACTAAGATGGTGAAATAGAGAAAACAGAAACACAGCAGCCCAAACCAACAAGAGAGATAAAGAGAAAGACAAATCCGGTCTCTGTGTTCATTCGTTACCAATGACAAGACCTAAATCCTTACCACCTGTGGTAGATGCCAGCGTGTAATGAAAAATAGAGTTGCATTTCAGAAAAAGATCAAGATCAAAACACACAGGGTCACTTGGACTGGGTACCTGACAGTTTCCGCCCATAACATTCATCAACTGATGATTTAGGATGTGAATCCATATCACAAGTTGGGCAGAAACCTTCAGGCACCCGGTTTACTGGTCACCCACACAAAATCATGACAGTCAAGACAGCTACACATTAGCAGTTCCTCTCACTGAGCATGCTGAGGGACCACAGAAGGAATCAGCAGAATAGAAGTTTGGGGAAGAAGTAGGAGAGAGAAAGACCTTTAACAGGAGAAGAAGAACAAAAGTGAAGGAAACACAAGGTGTCAAAACAAGGAAAAAAGGAGGAGGAGAGGACAAGGGAATAGTAATATGACAGTAAGATGGGTAATGGGAGATAGTGGCAGAACGTCTCACCAGAGCTTGCTCGATGAGCAGGCAGAAGAGGATGGCGTTGCCCACCTCCCGTAAGCTCTGGAAGACATCGGTCTTCAGCTCAGCATACTCAATGATGTCCTTGAGCTGATGGTGGAAGAACTCCAGGATACCTGTCATGGGGGAGAGGGGAAACATACAGGCAACCTGGAGACAACTTATCTGCATTTTTGTTCAGACAGTGCCATCATTACTCTCATAGTTGTGATGCAAAATCCTTTATCAAAATGTCTTTTGGTATAGCAAAACAGCAAGTGCCTAGCAATACCTCACCTAGAGGGACATGACAATGAAATAATAATCAATTTCTATCGGTATGAATCAGAATGGTCAGTGCGTCTGTGTGTGTGGCTGCCCTGACCCACATTTGGTCCATAAATCAGTCCCTAACAGTAGAGGACGGGAGGATCATTAACTGCTGACAGTAAGATCACAGGCAGTAAGCCAGGTACAGCACTCAGGGTACAGAACATCAGTAATCTACAGATTACTGAGCCCTGCTCATAGGGATATCCCATCTGACTGGCCTCTAATCTTCGCAGACAGCTTGAACAAATACGCAGGAAGGCACATTGGTAAATACCTCAAGAGGTAGTGTAAGTAGGCAACAGTGAAAAATTAACTATCTTTTCATAGGGCATTTTTTGCCCCATTGATCTGATGTTTAGGGGCATTTTTGTCCTTTTTGGGGTCAATTTTATTGAACAAGGAAATAATATATTTGCAGTGCATATTGGCAAATAAACACTCAATTTATACCACTATGATTTTAATTTATAATATACCACACATCCCACACTTCTTTCCCACTGCTGGAAACTCCCAGCAGGCCATAAAGAAGAGGATGGTGCTGTTTTCTCCAGTCTGACCAATATTGTAAAAAAAACTCAACAACTGAAGGGTGTGAGATGGACTGGTTGGGGTCAGCATTTCCTTCTTCTGCTGGCTGCGTGGTGCCAACATTTTCTACTGCTTCATGCTGCGTACTTTTCTAATCAAAAACTGCTTCTCTTGCCTAGAATGCACTGGAAAGAACCACCACAGGCCATAAGCTCCCACAAATCGCCTACGGTGGCCCACGGGAGACAGTAGTCACATTCATGCGCGAACGAAAAAATGTGAACAGGGTGAAAATGCACTAAAGGGTCCTAATAATGTAATGGAAACTGGTCCCGTAATGCGAATTCTGCAGATATAACCACACAGGCGCTGTGTTCACTGTGACAGTGCAGACTTTACGCTCACCTGGGGAGCCATACTCGTGGCGTGGTAGGCGACAGATTTTGGGCATGACTTCTATCAGTGTTTTTACATATTGCAGTATGGTGCCCTGTAACTGGAAAGCAGGAAGAAAGATAGAACACAGCAGGTAAAGGAGAAAAGAGGGTGTGAAGAGGAAAAGAAGAACAGGGAAAACAGTGTGAGAATCCAGTGTATTACGGACAGAGGGTGCAACATGTATACTGAAGAATGCGGTAGAAAATCAAGGTAAATACCAGGCTCTTGACAATCTTAAGCAGCTCTTCCATTACTACAGCAATGCCTTGGTAACCAAGGAGACGGCAGATGGTCTTGAAGTGAGGCGGGCCAACAAAGTTCCTGTAGGAGCTGTATATGTGGGAGTAGGCAATGTTCAGTGGCTGAGGAGGGAGAAACAGAGAAAGAGAAACACTGTTAATCAGGACCAGTGGGAAGATGGGCTTTCTCGAAAAATGCTGTCAGAAGCTGTCCATTTAGGGAAATCTCTGATCAAGGGATAAGCGTTGACAGTAAAGCATTAATGGTGATACAGGTACAGTATTATATCTCAAATATAAGTCATCAATGACACCATACCTTGGACCCATACAGGTAGTAAGGCTGCACGTTGGCTGGCTTGTCTCTTTGAGGCTCCTGGGTGAAAGGGATGGCTGTACGTACAAAGCTGTGGAGAGAGAGAGAGAGAGATGTTAAAAAATACAAAAAACAATATGGGAAAAAGTACTCTCAAAGACATACGCCAGCACACTGACCGGTTTGTGGATCCATTGTAGCAGTAGTTGGGGAGGAAGTCGAAGTTGAGCTCCCAGAAGACGTGGAGCGTGATGCGTCCGTAGGGAGCGGAGACGTTGTGGTTGGCCTCGCGGAACATGGCGTCGAAGCTGTCCAGGGTCATGTGCTTGGACAGGAGCCGGTGGGTTAGTCTGTTGATCTCCAGCAACCACTCCAACTCCTGTCCAGGAGAGACACAGAAGGACATGGTGAGTGTGAGAAAGCCGGTTTGAGAGAAAAAGGACAGCTTCAAAACAGATAAAGTCGGATTGTGACACATTATAGGAGGAGTGAGAGTGAAACGCTTGTTAGTTTGAGTGCGAGAGCTTGATGAGGACGTGTACGACCACACAGGTTTACGTGACCATGCTGCGTTGCTGTGTCCCGTTAAGGTCTGAGCCTGTCCCTCTGCTGTGCACTCTTACCACTATGGAAGTGAGGTCCTCGCTCTCAAAGCGGCTGATGGCCTGGTCCAGAGACTTGTACATGGCCGCCGAGATCCTCTGGGTAATCAGACGGTTCAGGTCAATGGAGCGCCCTAGCAGCTGGAAGACAGAGGAGGACAGGTTGGATTAACATTAACAAAGACAGGTATTCCCAGTAAAGTGCAGCAATGTATTCTATTCAGGTTATTTAGTTAAATATCCCATGGAATGTTTGCTAAAACCTTCATAGAGGAAGTAGTTGTTTGCTTAACCTGACAAAAACACAACTGATGCCTGACATAAGAAGCAGAACAGGAAGAATGAAATGCTCAAAAGCTCTAGATGTGACATTAGAATACTTTTCAAATTGCTAAGGACTACTCAAGATACAGATTGGGAACTTGTCCATTTCTCCAGTACCTGTACGTGTCTCTGTTTGAGCAGCGTCTCGTAGCGGTTTGATGGGGGGTACGGGATGATCACGCCATAGTTTTTACACTCCGCTCTGAAACGCTTGTCTAGGAGGACACTGTGGAACACAGAGCATATCGTTTATGTATAATCCGTTTGGCCTTAGATTTAGTTACCAACAATTACAAAAATATAAAGAGCAAGTAACTTCCCTTACCTTCCAGCCATTGCTTTGTAGTAGGCAAATATCTGATCAGCTAACTTGTAGACGAACTGATCAAAGCAGAGGTTTACCTGAAATCAAGGAGCAGATTATCAAGCTATTGTTTTGAAGGAACATCACTGAGGCAAATAATAATGCACTTGATTCTTAAATGACAAGATCAATTCGAACGAGGACCGTCAGACATTACCTCAGCCTCGATTTCATCATAAAGGAACTGCTTCTTGAACTTGGTGAGAGCGTAGTAGCCACTGTCATTGTACAAGTCTAGAGGATATAGCACATACCTGGGGAAAGAAGAATTGCAGTTACACTACTGTATGTTGCCTAAACAGACAAAGCCTATAGGCACAGCCACAGTCTGAAACAGCGTATCATTGGAGGCTTGTCTTACTCCATCATGGAGGGTTCCTTGGTCTCCAGGATGTGGTCGGTGAGGATCCAGGGCATGGACATCTCGATGGGGAACTGGATTCTGCGGCCCATGGTCAGCTCCAGGAAGAACTCTCTGAACCATAGCTGGGACAGGTCACAGCACTGCTGCAGGGCCTCTGGACCGTGGGAGGACAGGGGAAGAGAGCGGAGAAGAAACAAAAAGGAAGGGATTAGTTCAAAGTAACTACAAATCCAACGGCAGTACAAGTTCATTTGAAAATTACAAAATTACCTTATAGGTAACGACTGACAAATCTCTGAGTTTTACTTTCATGGGAGCAATCATTCTGTGAGAGCAGCCGCCGCCTGCTCTTCCACCAAATGGTTGATCTCTCATTATAGGTACAAATCTTTTCATCAGTCATCACCTTAGATTAGCTACTGTGCAGCTAATCTAGGGTGAATGAGTTTCTCCTCACTGCTGAAGTTGAGTTAATCTAGGGTGAATGAGTTTCTCCTCACCGCTGAAGTTGAGCAGATGTGTGAAGAAGAAGGACTGTTTGTGGAAGTCTTCTATGGCTAGCACTATGGGTCCATCCAGACTGCTGCGCAGAGTCTTCTTCGAGCCGCTCTTATCTGCTATCAGAGACTCCAGCATGGTGCGCACCATGTACAGCTGGGGGGAGAGGAGACAGGAGACAGGAGGAGGAGTGAAAAAGCTCTTATTCCTTACACCAGGTTTTAGGAGGCATGTCGATAAACCATTATGAATCATTTGCTATCACATCATTAAACATGCCTATCATGTTCTGATTACACTTTGTTCAGGGTATGGAGTCGGCTCAAGGAATGAGAATGAAAACTGGAAAATGACAACCATTTCTGGGGGAAGAGAAATGCAACCAGGCATGAAACTGATTTCTAACCTTTTGAATGGAACCTTTACTCAGATAGAGTTTTAAGACATTTTTAATAATTCATACAACAATTATTAAATCTTTAGTGGGGGGAGTTCGCTGAGAGAGAAACAATTTAGCAGCTGCCAAACTGCGGGTTTCATGTTAAAGGTTCATTCAGTGTCTTGTCTTCTAATCCTCTCCTTCCTCTCCAATCTGTCCTGGAGCCTACATGAGCTAACCTAGGGGAGTGTTGCCTAGTTACACCATCCAGCGAGCATGACAGTCGCTTGTGTAATGCCATCACTCACTCTGCCTTCACACCGCATGTCACAAGCTGAGTGTTTTTGACAACGCATTGGCAATTATCATGCTTATAAATGTGCGCAATCACTGAGGAAAGGAAATTCAGTAATTCAGATTTGTGTCTCATTCCACAGAAATGAATCTTGCCAGAAGATAAGCATCACATTGCAGTCATTGTAATTCAAAACAAGTTATTTTGGGGAAGTGAAATGGAAAAATAAGAGACATTTTTTTGGTTTCTAAAATTACTATGTAAATGAGAACATTTGCACTGAAAAATTTTGTTTTCCAGTCATAATCAACCAACAGTAAAATCCATTTGGCTTCCTTCCCCTGGCACCCTGTCCTGTCCCCCATCTTTGAAAATGAAGCGTTGCTTCACACTCTAGCCACACTCCATAAAGAAAGTATATTATTAGTTAAAGACCAACGTTTCGACACATTTCTATCCCCTGTCTTACCTGTGTGCTAGAGGGTCCTACAGCTCTGCGGGGCACCTTGATGTCAAACCCTCCTTTCGGGTCCTTCTCCCCCCTCAGACAGGGGTCATTGGGAGGTTCCCTCGCCCCCTCCCAGTCACAGATGGTCTTACGGATGGCCTGGAGAACACTAAGGCAGAAGAGAAAGGGATTACTGATTATCTGATTTTTAGCACCACCTATGACTGTTAATACTCATATTTTTCCACTGTTAATAAAAGAGAATTCCAGAATTGCAGGATAATGACTAAAACTATACCTTTGGCCGCTAATGGCCATAGATCAATTATAGGTTTATGAGATTAGGGGACATAGGTTGCTTTCTCCAGGTGTACCTAATGAGGACGTTCTTCTTCTTGCGTACAGCCTGGCGCAGAGGCTCTCGGAGGGTCATCTGGGCAAAGTCCTGCAGCGCTGCATAGATGGTGTTCCTGATGGCCTGGTTAAACACTGATTCCATTCGGCCCATCAGAACCTACACAATATACACATCATCATCATCATCATCATCATCATCATCATCATCATCGTGGTCATGAAGACTTCATACCAACCTTCAACTCAATATTAAAGATAAGAGTGGATGACATCAAAGCCATTTTGGTGGATAATTTTCCTTACTAAATATAATTATTTGAATAAATAAGATTTATTTATCTGCATCGTTTGATCGCTGTGTGCACAAAGGTGTTTTTAAATATCCTCTGACCATCAACTGTTGAGAACATTACTAGGACAGCTGATCAAATTTTCAGAACGGATGCTTGAACGCCTGACAAGGTCACCGGTGTTTTACCTGCAGTCCTTTGATCATGGCAATGACCTCCACCAGGGCAAACTTCTCCTCGCTGGTGTAGTTGTAACGCGTGGCCCGCTCATACTCCTCCGCTGTGCCTGGACAGTCCTTGTTACAGAACTTATCTGTGGGGTGGACGAGCTTCCACGAGTACTGAGAGACACAAAGAGAGATAAAGAGAGAGAGGGATAAATGGCTCAATGAGCAAGGACCAAGGCTACAACTATCAAGTCATTTACAATGGCAAAAACATATATTTTGTATCATATTAGGGATGGGAATATGTATCGAAATTCAATATATTGCAATTCGAAAATGTGACAATATGTATCGTGGGGCAGAAAAATGAATTGCGACATTAGATATTAGAAATAAACAGAATTCTGCACAATCAGACTTTGTTGCCATTTAACTTTTATTTATCACATTGTATCATGGTTGTATCGAATCGTGAATCCTGTATTGCGTATTAAATCATATCGTGAAATAAGCATATCGTACCAACTGCACACACACACACAGAGTCCATCCCTCCCTCTACTCACCACTTCCATGACGTGTGTGCTCCACTTGGACAGCAGCTGCAGGCCCCTCAGCGCCAGGTCAAACAGCTCTCTGTACTCCTCGTCTGACTTCTGGCTGTCCAGGCCCGAGCCTGTCACCACTTCGCTGTTGCTGTAGCGCGCCAGCTCCGAGATGAAACGGATGTGGTCCTCCCTGATCTGCACCATCTGCTCACACAGGTTGTACTGTGGTGAGATGCTGCTCTGGGTGCACGTCCACCTAGCCACAAAGGAGGGGAGGGGGGCAGGTGGGGTGGGGGACAGATGGCAGATGGCAAGGTGGTCAAGTTTTTGGCACTGGGGCCTGGATTGAGAAAGGCTGTTCCAGGGTTTGCTAGAGGTTGAGAGCATTTCTGTAACTGTTCAAAAAGTAAGTGGTAAACTAGGCATATAGAGGGGCCAAGGTTCTCTTACTTGGACTTGTTTTCTTCATAGTGAGCGCTGGTCTCAATGTAGCGTGACAGCTCTATCTGCATATCTCCAAACAGCGGCACCACTTGGAGCTGAAATACAAACACAGGAGGGAACGTCTCTCCCTCAGGCCCGTGCATGCAAACGAATTACCAGATAAAAACAGAAAAAAAAACAGAAGAGAGCCTTACTTTGAAGAACTTGTCGATCTTGCTCAGGTTGATCCTCTTTTTAGCATCGAGTTTGTAGATGTTACTCACGTTCCCATCCATCAGGTACAGACCAAAGCCCATCACCTGACACACAGCGAGACAGGATTTGCTTTAGCCAATGACAGCTATAGGTTTGTGTCCTCCGTCGCAGCAGGTAAAGAGGCAAGTCAGTTGCGCTTACCTTGAGCAGCATGTGTTTCTCGCTGGGTGTCAAATACATCTTGTTCTCATAATAATCTACGCTGATGTTGACAATGTCTGCCAAAAGTTCCTCGTAGCCAGGAATCACCTCCAACTGTTGATGCAGGCACTGCACAGAAAGAGAGGTGGTACTGCATGTCACCTTGAACTAAACAGTGGTTCTCAGACAAAGGCCAGAAACAGCTAGTTCTACACTGCATACAGATACAAGCATGGACACTGATAATGTTGAATGAAAACTGTGCATCTCCAGAAGATCGCCTCTAAATTATTGAGAAAACGTTTAGATTTTAAGGCAAACGACAATATATTCTTCATACTCTACACTTTGTTTTGCAATGGGTTTCCATTCCAAACCTTTTAATTCAAGCAATAAAATGAAAGAAAAAATCACTTGAAATACTGTACAACTCATTCAGTTCGTCCAGAAGTTCAGTTGCAAGTGTTTAGGTTAGTAGCTCAATTGCTCTATCAGACTTTGGTTCAGACTGAATGACGATGGTGAAGATGGTGAAGATATGACAGCATGCCAACCTGAGTGATCCTGTTGTGGTTGGCTAAAAACATGGAGAGATTCTGGGACTCCTGGATGGACTGGGGGTCGGCCATCTTCCTCAGGAACTGGGCTGCCCTGGAGACACGGGAGAGAAAGCAATATATTAAACTTGGCTGTGCAGAGATAAAAAGGAAGCTATTCCACAACACTTATGATGTACCCACACAATTTATATTCATGTGTATAGTGAATCATTTAACACTTCTATATTTATGGCACTCTACCTTTTGTAGGCAGAGTGATCATTCTTGACGCTGCACTTCATGTTCTTCAATTCGTCCAGCACTGCAAACATGTTGATGAACTTGCCCAGGGTGAGCAGATAGGCCTCCGACACAAAGTCCTTCCTTCTCTCAGCGTGGCACAGACGCTTCACCTCACTACAGAAACGCTCTATGGCTTTCCGCTGGGAGGACAAAGAAATCAAGGTGTTTGGAATTAGTTATTGGCCATTTCATCATCCCACACTGTATTCAGGAAACCATTACTTTTCTCTTACCTGAAAATGTATGCAATTCATTAGATGAGTCCAAATGTGGGATTTTCCCCAGTAAATCTCTAGTTTTCAACAGGGATGGACACCTGTTCAATCGATCACAAACTACACAGGTAATGTCGGAACAGCCAGTGTCTTACCTGGAAGTACATGAACTTCATGAGTTTGGTCACTTCAGGCTCCAGCACCTCCACTGTTTTCTCATAGATCTCCACTCTGTTGGGCTGCTCGTTGCATTTCACCTAAAGGACACAAGAGGGCGCTGTCACACAGCTTGATATGGCTAGATGTAGTGAGACTCTTTTATGGGATCCCTTGAATGACCTGATCAATAAGGTCAAGGATATATGGTTAATGTCTAGGTTATGGTGCATGAAACTTAGTGTTTGCACACAGTAGCATGCTGTTCTATTTTCACCTCATGAAGTGAAGAGAAAACCCTTCATCTTGTGGCTCACAATGAGCATTAACAATGTATCAACATATTTATGGCCTATGAATCTAAAAAAAGTCCATATGTGCTCATGAATGTCTACTGTCATTTCAACACCTTCTCTGCAGGTTGTACATGTGGTTTTTGTGTGTGAACGACTAAAGCAACAGCTGCAGTTTAAAAGCTGAACTGAGCGCAAAAGATGAGGAACTAGTGGGTTGAACTTCACAGCTGATGGATATTATGAGACAAAAAGTTACAACAATATTCATTTTTCAAAGGCATATAAGTTATTATTTATTCAATATTGGGCATTTATTTAGCTGAGTCTGAGTTTGTTTGACAAAGACAAATCAAGAAGGAAAGGAAACTTCAAGAGGGAGATGCAGTAAAAAGAAAGAGATACAAATTGTGTGTGTGTGTGTGTGTGTGTGTGTGTGTGTGTGTGTTACCTGGGGGATGGCTCTGGAGCAGCTCCTCCAGGTGTAGAGCATCACAGCGTACTCATGTCCCTCCTCCAGCATCTCATTCTGCCCAGACAGACAAAATATAAAACAGACATAATGCATAGCTACTGCAATATGTTGAAGTGAAACAAGTCTAGAGTGGATGTGGCATAAGCCTTTCTTCCTTGTCTCTCCCTCCTGCTTGTTTTATTTTTGAAGGTCTCCAGTAGAACTATGCAAAGCCAGTTAACACAATACAAATATGTCCAACATCTCAGACTATTCAGATATTCTAGGACAAATGGGGCTTAAATGTTTTGGCAAGGGAACTTTTCTTCCAGCCAGAAGTAGGTGAGACAGAATTCTCTCTCCCTGTGGCTAAAGGAGGAGAGTCCTCAAATAGGCCGGCTTCACCTCAATGGGACTTCCCGATTTAAATAAGGTTAAATAAAGCGCTACTTCCCCTCTTTGCCAGTCAAATCACACTCTCCATTCATCCCCCCCATCAGTAGAAAGAGGTTTAGTGGTCCATTGCCTGCCTGATTCACCAGTGTGTAAGGGGCTGTGTGTGTGTGTGTGTGTGTGTGTGCGTGTGTGAGTCCTGCCACAGGCCTAGCCAAAACCTAAGAAAGGAACCAAATGATAAGTAATCCACAAAAAAACAAGGCTCTCTTTCAGTGCACAAGGGTGCTTCTCACAAACGGCTTTGTGTTCGCTGAAACAGGGACGGCAAATAATGCAAACGGGCTGCAAATAATAATGATGCCAAGACGAGGCTTGAGCATTTGTGCCACATTCTGCTGAGCCCCTCATTTTATCCCATTTTGATATGACTGTACATAGCAAATAATACGTGTCGTTTTTGAAATTGGAACACTGGCCTTTTTCTTACCATGCTGGAGTGGACTGTAGCTTGCTCTATATAGCGGGCGATGCCAGTCACAAATGCATTCCTGTCTTCAAAGTTGGTGTCAAAATTAGCCTGCAAAAGGAGGGGGAGAGGGGGTTTAAAATTGAAAATGGCTGCTTGGGAAATCATGGATGTGTGTAGGTGCACGCAGTAGGGCGTGTGTATGTGTGTGTGTGTGTGTGTGTGTACCTGGTACATGATGGAGGAGGGAGGGGGTTCGATGCATGGCTGCTGGTCTGGGAGGGGCAGCTCCTCCAGCAGGTCCACGTTGGACAGCGCATCCTCCAGGGTCACGTGGGTCGTCATGGTAACGAGGGGTCACTCACACAACACCCCGGTCTGACAGAAACAGACAAAAAAAACAGAGAGAGCAAGAGAAGAATGTGAGACGGGGAGAGGGCAGAAGAAGCTCGATTTCAGAAAGTCGGAGGATACAAGATGGAACTGGAGATCGGCGAAATCCATCGGGATATTTTGCAGCGCCATTGAATCAATAGCTCAAATGCATGGGGAAGCCGGCAGATCACGAAGGCATTCAAATATATGCCACAGTCACATAATAAAAAAATTCCTTCCACTCCAAAAATAATGATGGCAGATATTGTCTAGACTTGTTTAGACAGCTCCGCTCCAAAAATAATGATGGCAGATATTGCCTAGACAGCTCCATTTCCTCTTAAGAAACCACATCTGGGCCTTCACAATAAGCTGCATGACTGTCAGAGTTCATCCCTGCACCTGTATCCTCCCCCATTTCACTATACTTCAATACATGACTAACTCTCAGAGGAAGTAAGGGCACAGCCGCACAGGACACTCATCGTTTCCTTTTCACAAATGTCTTTTTACTAGAGGCAGATGTAATGGACCTCATTCTCTATCGCTCCGTGACTAGAAAACAAGGAAGGACCTATCGATGTTATTCATCTGAGAAAAAGAGGAAGGCAGAAAGCTGTTTGACAGACGGTGAATGACGTTTGACAAACACAAAATGTGCGATCTCACAGAAGCAGGAGACCCACTGTAAAAATTCCATCTATGACAAAAACCGCAGGCGAGCTGACAAATTCACAGCAGGTAACAAAACAAGTGAACCAAGCTATTAAGTAGCTTAAAACTATTCCAAATACAGAAAACATAATATATTATAATACTGACCACCATTTATATTCTACTCCATCTGATCTGTCCCTGGACTAAATGGATAGACCCCTCAGAACTGTTCAGTCTGTGCAGGACAAAACCTTCTGCCGTCTCCTCATTAGAAATCACCAGTCCAGCAAGACAGTGTGTGTGTCTGTGTCTGTGTGTGTAAGTCTGTCCAACCCACCTCTATATCATGTGACTCTCACAAAATGTGTGTTTTACCTCTGATCTGACAGACAGGGTTGGCATGGCTGATAATCGGCTTAATACCCACAGCCAGCACGAACACTGAGAGTGAGGAGCAGAGTTGAGAAGGCCAGGGGCCAAATAGAAAAGGGAAAGGAGAGAGAGAAAGCCGGAAGGGGTTGTCTGTCTACTCCTGGCCGGAGGCAGACACAGAGCTCACTGTGATGGAAGACACAAACCTAGTCTGTAATAGTAATACGCCTAATGGCAGCTTAGTTACCCAAGGTGCAACGTGGCACAAAGTTGTATAAGTGTAATGGAAGGAGTCTGTTTATTGGATATGGATAATGTGAGGTTACTATTGTTATTGGATCCTATATAGTCAAATAGCTTTTTTTATTTGTGCTGGCAGTCACCCACAGTCAGAGGATCAACCATACAGATAGTTGGCCCCGCATCACTCAAACACAACAATCCTACCACACACCAGCTGGAGCCACAAGATCTGAGTGTCAAAACAGCAGCCAGTTGACTACTACAATCTACCATATGTCTAAAGGTAAACACACTACAAGATTTTGACCATATAACCCAAATTTTGGCGTTCAGGGTGAAATTCCTATGCTGTAGCTTTTACTCTTTCACTTAGCGTCCCAATCTTAAAATTTGGGATGGTGCCTTTACTGCTTAGGTTAATTATTGTAAGAAATCTCATTATGTACTTTCATCCTGATGATCTTGTCTTTTCTCTGTGATAGGTAACCCGGCCTAATCTAAACATTAGAATTAGGCTTGTCTAATCTAAGTAACCTTCTGACCCTGTTGAAGCTGCAAACCGCTCGTAGCCGACATCCCACAAACTGTGAAACGCTCAGGCTTCTCCCTGTCACAATAGCGCAGCCTACTTGTAGCCAGTGCCAGCATGGACACACATCCAACACATGTAGATAAGAACTTACATCATGGGAAATACATTGTGGTTGATCACGCTCACATTTGCAGGCACACGACTTAGGCTATATGAGGGTGGCGTTTCCTGTCACATCAAACTGTCAAACCCGCTGTTAGCTGGCTCCTCCTCTTTCGCCACAGAAAACACAAAAAAGTTGGCAAGTTAGAGTACAGGCAGGTTATCAGTGTCACTGCTCTAAGTCAACAAACAGCCTTTAGGCCTAACTCAGATGAATGGGTCGGAATCAAAATTCTTATGATAGACTAGTGGCAGTACAAATCATGCGATTGGCCACTTACAGGTATAGCCTTGGCCTACTAATCACAACGTACTAATAGGGCCATCTGTAAGCTTGCAGAAAAGGAAACATGTAGCTACAGGAATTATCAGAAGGCGTTTTGTCAAGCAGACAGACATGCTCAGTGCTACTGAACTCCCATCTGTGCTTGGGAATACAGACGCAGTCAGAAGACTGGATTGGCTGAATAAACTTTCCCACCCTGGACTAGACACTGTTCAACAGTTGGTGCGTGTGTGTGTGTGTGTGTGTGTGTGTGTGTGTGTGTGTGTGTGTGTGTATGTATCTGAACACAGCAAAGGGCCCCTTCATTCCCCTCTGCATTCCTAGTAACCTAGCTATAGGCGGCCTATGTTATGCCGGAACGACACAGTGTGACCGCACAAGACAACAACTCTCTTTAGAATTTCCATAGTTGTGCTGCTGGGGAAATCAAACATAGGAAATCGATGCCTGCCTAATGAGCGGCCATATCATCAATGATATCACACACAGCAAATACCCTGTGGCCAACCTCACATCATTATTAAGGCTACTGCACATCAAATGCTGGGTCAGATCTCCTGGGCCAAATCTTATGATGCCACTAAACCATGAGAACCCAAACCACACCTCAGTCTGATCACACAACCTCCACTCCGCTGTCTGTCAGGCTACATAAAAAGAAAATACAGCCTGCAATAGGGACAAAAAAAACAAAAAAAAAACAAATCACAAAGCAAAGACATGATGTCAGTGTGAATGAGATACAGCAATAAGGAAACCAACATTTGTTAACTGGATAGAAAACAGAATGTCTTGACGGAAAGAAAAAGGAGAGTGGGCGTAGAAGAGAGTGAAGAGGAGGCTGAGGACGCTCTCCAGACCCTGAAAAGACAAAAAATACAAAAGAAAATAATACAAAAATACAAAAAGACAAAACAGAGAGAACAGGAACTAATCTCTAAATATGGAAGGAGGAAGAAGCAGCATGGCACAGATGACACATAGTTTGGAAAAAAAGGGGGAGAAAATCGCGGATTTTTGCGTGTGGTTTAGGCGTTTGTGTAGCGCTGCGTGCTCTTGCAGCGTTCATGCAATTCTAAATGGGGGTGAGAGAGAGAGAGAGAGAGCAAAAGAGAGAGAGGGAGAGAGAGGGGAAAAGTGTGTCAAGTCCGGGGTCACACCACTCAATGGCATCTCCCCCCAGGCCATCTTTGTAATATGTTATCATCCTCACACTCCGACCAGCTCTGATTGGCGGGGAGGAAAAGGAATCCTGAGCATTAAGACACTCACACATGATCATTCACAATACATCCGTTGACTCACACACACACACACACACACACACACTATCCTAGAAACATGGCTCTCACACACACACACAGATCAAACGTCTGTTCCAGCAGGATCTATGTAGGCTACAGAGTGTCATGGTAGGACACTGGCTGAGGTATTTGGCGCTCGAGGGCTGATTGTCATTTAGACCATGGGTGACACAAC
>NC_136012.1:15324724-15449724 GCF_048128805.1 Centroberyx gerrardi | reverse complement strand
TGCCCCTTCACACCGTTACCACAGCAACCCCTCACAACCACTGTGAGTGTGCATGTGTGTGTCCGTGAGTGCGTGCACACATGTATGGATGAGCGTGCCTGTGCGTGTGAGTGCATGTGTGTGATGCCTACGCTTAGGGAACATATCATAACAACCCGTCTCCAATGAATAAGCTTTCAATGAGTTTATCTACTGTAGAACAGCTGTGCGCTGTACAGCATTGAGCAGGCGAGCATCACAACTTATTCACTTCCTTCTCCTCTACAACAGCTGCTAAGGATCTGACTTAAATGAGAATATCACTCAATTCCCGCTTTGAAATATGTTATTGCTATCGTCCAGGATGGTTTGCACTGCAAAGTCGTTTTCTTAAAACAGGTGAAAAACAATTAGCCAATGGGGTTTGATAATTTCACTTGTTCACTTTCACTTGAATATGAGACTAAATGTTGCTAAGATGGACATTTTGTGCTAGACTAATCACTACTACCCTATCCTCTAATCTTTGAGGTCACACTGATCTTCACCCTCATAAAGAATAAATTGGAAGAGATGGAAAATGTTACAGCAGCCAGCAGGATTTTCAAGGAAAAAGTTGAGATCTACTTTTCACAACTGCAAACAAGCCAGTTACGGGCCTTCAAAAGATAGATGACAGCATTTTCCCCTGGCTCCTTGTCGGAATATTCAAAAAATCAAACTCTCCCTATTCAGTTACAAAATCATTTTGAAGCATTTTCTTACTAAACAATATTTGTATGACTTAAAAAACAGATCTATTGTACTTTGATAAAATAGGTCTACTGAGGATTGTACAAAATAATAGCTTCTGCAGAAAGGCTCTACACACACCCAGTTACACTGTAACCCCAATTTGAATGATGGCTTCAGTCTGCTTTTTCATAGTCCTGCAGTCAAAAAGAGCCAATTCTTGCTTTCTGTGGCTCTTGACTGAGCAGAGGGTGAAATAGCATGAGTCAGCTATCTTGTAATTACATTATTACAATTATTTTGCAGGGGGAAGATTTCATATTCTGATCTAAAATAGAGGATCCAAGCTTTCTGACACTAAGAAAATATATACTTCTGAGTCATTTTCATTGAATAAATTAGCGTATTTTAAAGCGGGACACTTATAGAGAAGATTGGGCCAGGCTCACTTGCTAATTGGCGTCAGTGGTCCAGCAGCTTATTTAAGTGTACAAGTATCTGAAGCTTTCAAACTTAACTTGCCATAATCGGCCCCAATATCTTAAGTTCATTTTAGTTCACATAGTCAGAATTTCTACCTATCTAATTTGGTACTTGTATAAGAAAGTTAAGCCTACTTAACTCAGGCAACCCTTCATCGATGCAGGAACAGCTGCGGAACAAAATAGGACAGAGGAAAGTCATCCCTCAAATGACTGGAAGATAAGTGACTGATGACTGATTGACTGGTTGATTGATTAAGGTACATTTAGGTTTAGAAATGTTAGTGCTAACAGAATACTAAGCACACTTGCTCCAGGCTGTACACCAGCATGACATGACAAATAAAACTCCTCGGCTCTCTGGTTTCTAGTTGTGGAGAAGAGTTGTTCATGTTCAGAGATACTGACTGGACTGTCAAAAATAATGAGAATGACTTATGGAACTACTTAAAAGAAGGGATATTCCTCTTTCAAAACATTACAAAAGAGTAAGGGACCCTACAATATCCCTGTTGTAAGTGGATTGTGTGATTGTCATTATTATACTGCAGTGTTCACCTGTAGAAGTGAAAAGCTGGCTGTGACTGTCTCATTAGACCACAGAAGAAGAAGGAACCCCCCCCCCCCCCCCCCCAGCTGCCAGTGCAATAACAAGCCACCTTAGTAGGAGCCTGAGTCCCCTGCAAGGCTCCTCTGATCCAGTCCAATCCCCACACTGGGCTATTAGTGGTGCTCAGCATGTACTGTAGGAGATGGATGAGTGAGGGGCAACATATCTGTATCCTGTGTACTGTGTGCACATGGAAAAAGGTGCGAACTGGAACCAAAAATGGTTCTTCGGAGTGATGCATAGAAGAACCATCTGAATCTGGTTCCACAAAGAACCTTTCAAGACCCTTTAAAAGTTCTTAATTCTTAGTTACTGGATGGTGGGTGATTGCATAAATGTGGAAAATAACCAAACTCCTCCATAGTATATATTGTGCAATTGCAAATGAGGCAATACAAGGGCAGATAAACAAAAACACAATGCAAATGTCTAAGCAAAGGAGTGCAGAAAGGTTCTTTGTGGAACCATCACTCCAAAGAACCATTTTAGGCACATTTTTTTTCTGTGTGTGTGTGTGTGTGTGTGTGTGTGTGTGTGTGTGTGTGTGTGTGTGTGTGTGTGTGTGTGTGTAGGGGAGGGTAAGGTTGCAACCAGGATGGATGTCTTGTTACTTGTTCACCACCGGAATGTGAGTCCCAGTCTGTGTATCTGTAACAGCTCTAGCGAACAGGACCACCCCGGCCCCGGGACTTTCCAAGACAACACCCACCTGTGTGATCATTACCACTTTGTTTGTCAACTCCAACACTCTATGCGATGCTAGGCGGATCAGGTTGCTGTCTAAGTCTTACCTGTGCAGGTGAAACACTTGACGTGAAAGTGGGTGTCTTGGACTCGCACCACCTCTCCCTTACACACCTCCCGACAACGCTGGCACCGGATTGGTCCAGAGCTCCGCTCACTGCCCGTCAAGCCGTGCTGATAGGATGCTGCTGAAGACAGAAACACATGCCTTTATATTTTTATCTTAAACTAAAAGAAAACATAAAAACAAAATGTCTTAACCCTACAAAACCTTTTTCTTTGATTCAATGTCATATTCAAAAACTGAATGTAACGCTATTCTATCTGTAAAACTATCCATCATTGGAACTGGTGCCATCGTGAGTAAACTGAAGACCATTGGACTGTGTGGAATTCACACAATAAGATCAGTGTGTAGCTCTGTCAACACTTGTTCTGAAGCTGTGAGGTCTGACACCTCTGTAAGCTGGGTAAGCTCCAGGCTTTATCTCCCACTGTCTCTATTTTTTCTCCCACTCTCACATCTGCATACACGCAGGCACACACACACACACACACACACAGACACACACGCAAACACACACTGCTGTGTCAGGTTAGAAAGTGGATGGATCCCCTTACCTCATTATGCATTAGCTTACATGTCAGACTCCCACAAGCCCAATAGCTATTTCACACAGTCAGAAAAGCATGCTCTTGCATACGCTCCTCGCGATAATGGGATGAACGGCGTCGCTCGTAAGAAAGGTTAAAGCGCTAGATTAAGTCAATATTAAATGAGTGAAGACAGTGGGCTTATGTGAGACTTCTTAGGCCATAAGGGGCTCTAGAAAATTCCTTCTTCTTCTCAGGGCTAAAAATGAATTCTCTAGCATCCATAAGCAGAGACATGGGATTCAGACAAACAGCCTCCCAATACTGAGTGTGGCAGAACAGCTGGGCTCACAATCTCTTATTTAGCTCCATCTTCTTTAAGGAGCATCTGAGTGCTCCTACACTTGGTGGAAGGGGTATAATGGCAGGGTAACCAGCTGGCCCTGCTATCTCCCTGAATAGCTGACTTGAGGACTTTGCTGTTTCAGTCAGAGCCGCACCAGAATATGTGCTGGCGTGACAGAGCTGCTGAATCCATTTCACTGGGTGAACCTCGGGGACTCAGAGCACTTAAAGGCCTTGCATGCATCATAGCCTGTGCACCCTTTGCATGCTCCGAGCATGACAACTGTGTATGCATAGTCTATGTGATCGAGTGTGAGTGCATTCATCCGTGGGTGCAAGAGAGAATGTATGCATAACTTCAGTTGTTTATTTTCCTGTTCAGGATAGAGCTGTGGGTACTGGAAATATGCGAGCGTGATTAATTCCCACTCCCAATCTCCCACACTCAACTCTCTATTAGTTCATTGTTTCCCTCACAATGCTGGCAGCACCACTGGGACCCACTACCCAGCCCGATAAGTGCCCAGCCACTGGTTCAAATAATGACACACCCTTTCATGTGTCTGTGTGTGTGTGTGTGTGTGCGAGAGAGAGAGAGAAAGTAATCTCTGATTGCCATAAAACCTAATGAGCAACAATAATCCCATCAGGTGTGAACAAGAGATAATGGGAACTAATGGCAGGAACTAGCAAGCTTGTTGTGCCAACACCTACCGGAAACATGCAGGACATTCAACTATACTACTGGCCTTTTGAAAGCAAGCAAAAACAAATGGTATCGTATAACTTCCCCTGCCTTCAGACGGCAACCTAATCACACTCCTCCCAAAATTTCCTGATCTTATTGTGTGTTTCACACCTGCAACAGGAAATGAAGCCATTGTTTTGTATTTTCTCTATGTCGAGCAGGACAGTGCACAACAACGTAATCTAATTAAGGTCCCTAATCTGCTGCCGTTTGGTGACTTGGTCAGTAGGTAACCTGAGCTTTGCATGAATGTGGGCCGGAGGTGAGGCGAGGAGGCAAAGTTGCATGAATGGAACAACACACATGGAAACAAAACAAAGTGCCAAATGGTCATAAGAGGATCAACACAATGCCAAAAATATCCAGGCGTTTGCATTTTCAAGGCAGGGGAGAGAGGAATAGCAAGGATTCTTTAATAATAATGTGATAGCACCCTGATGCCTCTGAATTAGTTGCTCTTCCTTCGTTCAGCAGTGAGTACAGAAGTGATAACTTTGTTTAGGTTTGTGCAAACAGCCAGCAATAAGAGGAACAGGATTAATATTGCGATAATATATTCATAAAGACATTCTTTCACAACTTTGTGCAACAACACTCCCATACACACTATATTTCAAACCCAAATTAATCAATTTTCAAACATATTTTAATCAATGAAATGCATATTTAACTTGTTGAATGTACATGCAAAAAGCCACTCATTAGCATTAAATGCAGGTGGATAATCTGCTCAGAAGCTGAAGAATTATGTAACTCTATCCAATAGTGCCAGTGCGTTCATATCCATTGAAAGCAGCCAAGCTCTCCCTGTCTAAACCCATTATAGAGCCGTTGAACAACCCTCCATCCTCCCCCATGCTGAGGTGTTGAGTCACTCTGTTCTAATGATAGCTACCGGTCTACAGGTGTAACCCACTGACTCTGGATCAGTGGTGAGTGCCCCAGGAGGCTACAACCTCCAGCAGACAGGTGATACGAACAGGCCCAGGGTCAAAGAGGCCGACGGTATCCTCAGGGACTGAGAGGCTGCTGCTATTTCTGCCCCCGACCTGAGAGCCCCAGGAAAGAGCATGCTGGGAGCTCAGTCACACGGGATGCCGGGAGATTGGAGGTGACAAGCCCCGCCCCTGCTCTCCTCTCACAGAACACTGAGAGAGAGAGAGAGAGGAGTGAAGAACACGGCAGAGAATGAGAGAGGAGCGATAGAAAGACCACGTAGATTTATGATGGATTATTAAAGGAAAATTTCACGCTCGGCTACTCTCACACTGTTATATATCATCAATCTGTGATGTTCAATGCATCCCAGGAGTTATTTTGTGATGAAGCGTTGTAATTTACATTTTTGTTGTACCCACTTTCCCTCAACCTGTCTCATCTACTTTTCCTTCGGTTAGTGGTTTCCTACATTGCCTAGAATGACTTCCAACAACCCCCAGAGAACGGGTGTGAACTTGTTCCATTTAGCTGCAGGTTGTACGTGACCAGAGTAAAGTTAGCTTGATATTGGATGTTAGATATTCTGTGGATATATTTTCTCAAATATTGAAAGCAGTGATTATAAATTGTTCTTTCTCTTCCAGTAATGACAAATATGTTCGACAGTGTGTTTTTCCTTGTATGCTTTACAAGTTATTGAAGGTGAAAAAACGAACATCCACCAAATATCTAATATCAAGCTAACTTTACTCCAGTCACGTACAACCCACAGCTAAATGGAACAAGTTCACATCCGTTCTCTGGGGGTTGTCGAAAGTCATTCTGGGTAACGCAGGAAACCACTAACCGAAGGAGAAGTAGATGAGGCAGGTTGAGTGAAAGTGGGTACAACAAAAATGTATCACAAAATAACTCCTGGGAGCTTTTGGAGAGTGCAATAGCCATAGTGCTAGCTGTCGTTGCCAGTCGAGAAAAAGTGAGAGTTGCATCCCTTATGGCAACATGTCTTGTGGCTGCATTGCATTATGGTCTATTGAGGATACTATCGGTAAAAAAATTGGTATCTCTTCCTCTTCTACAATGAATTTCTCCTTGTATGATTGTTGAACGTCGGTGCAAAATGGTCTAGAAATTAGCCGGACTGGCACCAAAACCTGACATTTACCGTTGGTTTTTGACACAGTTGACTTTTTTCTGCTATCAAACTATATATCTAACTGCACTGTAAATATCTTGACATGATGTCACACCATCTACGTTTAGCCACTTATCTGTGGGAAGAAAAATACACCTTCAAACAACAAAATGGATCCAAAAATGCAAAATACATCACCAACAGCTGTTTTTACAGTGTTAAAGCATTTTAGGGTGGATTTTTCCTTTAAGAGGAGAACATTTTGGACCCAATGAGGTGGTCATTTAAAATAGGAAGTGACTCATTTAAAATCAATACTGGTGATGTCAGAAAAACACTGGCAAATTCCCTATACTTTGATAAAACAGCATAAGGTGCACAATACATTTCGTACATTTTCGCAACAATATCTCCTCTGTGTGTGATATAATGCAGCCAATGATCAGGTCTCTCTCTCTCTCTCTCTCTCTCTCTCTCTCTCTGTCTCTCTCTCCCTTTGTCTCTCTGTCAGGACCTTGGAGAGGATCGTTCATCAGAGTGTCCAGTGACATCACATACATACTGTCATTCTACGGAGAGAGAGCGGGGTCAAAGTGTTACTGACAGTCTGAATGATCACTCAATCCCACCAGAAGCCAAGGTCATGGAGCGAGCAGCCTGGAGGACGCAACATACACACACTACAATACAGCCGCTGTGGAGTGGCTTAGGGTTGAATGAGTCTGATGTTGATTCTGTCCATTCTAATGAAATGATAAAAAGGCCATGGCTTACAGATGGAACGACTTGAACTGAACGTTGTCTCTACTTATTCATTTCTGCAAGGACTTTCACTATTTTACAAAAACATACATTACCGTGCTACAGTTGCTAAGGGATAATTGACGCTGCCATCAAACAACAAAAACATATACCTAATTTTTATTTTGTTGGCTTGTAAATAGATGTTTGGCCAGATGTAAATGACTGGATACGCATATTCATCTTTGCGTGTCTGCATCTGTGACTGCATCTGTGCATATTCCTTCTCCCAGCTTTGCTCTGTGTGTTGTTGAACTAAGGCGTCTGGCAGCAGGAGTGATAAATGGTGTTTGGCTCTGGTTTGGACTGTTCACCAGATGAGGCAGAAGAGTAGGAATCATATCTGATACGGCTCCCTGTCTATTCAACTCATACCCTTCATAAAACAGGAAAAACACAAACTCCCATGGGAACACTGCACAAAATATCCATCATAACAAAGACGTTTCATTTAGTACCGAATCTTAAAATCTTAATAAAACAGGTGAAAAATCTCCGAAAGGGATGACATCATTTTAAGTGTTTCCAAAGCAAATCAAGTGTCAAGCAATCCGCTTTATTTTGCTTTGTTTCAAAATATTGGCACTTGTTTCTAGAAAATTCCTGAAACAAGAGATGCTCCATTTGAAATAATGTAAAATTATGTAAAATTCTCAACCCACTGGTAGAATTTGCCCTTGTTTAAAAGAAAAGTAAGATCTTAAGACTCTATACAAGACTAAATGCGAGACATTTTTTGCAGTGAAGACTGTATCTGCCTGCTCTTGACTTTCACACTATCATGCATTCAAATCGTACACCCTAATCATTAGAGTTGCATGAGACGCTGCACCTGTCTTTTTAAAGTTAAGGCAGGCAGGTGGGAATACTCTGTGTGAGAACACGCAGTCCCGATACACTGTGCTAAATTTCTCCTTGCATTTCTGATGTGCTTTGTGTGATACTTGCAAACTCACTACACTACACCAGAGAGAGAGAGTGAGAGACAGAGAGAGAGAGAGAGAGAGAGAGAGAGAGAGAGAGAGAGAGAGACTAATAAGGTGTCAGTGCTGCCAGTGATGTATGGCTCTGCAGGTCCCCTCTAGTCCCTGAGCTCAATGATCAGTATATTGATCAGCGTGTGTTTTATCTCTCCCCTCAAATACACTTACCCCCCCCCCCCCCCAAAAAAAAAAAAAGCACAAACCCATGGAGAGATGGAGAGACAGAGGATGAACCTTGACAGATACACTGTGCACAAATGGCCTGATTTATCAATTTGTCCAGGTACTGAACATTTTCAATTGTTACCCTGAGGGAATGATCACATTGGTGTTTCACGGTGTGTGTGTGTGTGTGTGTGTGTGTGCGTGTGTGTGTGTGTGCCTGCATGCATGTGTGTAACTACTGCATATTAGACCGAGGTCCTTTCCACCAGAAACTAACCTGCTGCTCTAACAGACTCGCCACTTCCGCCAGCCAGGCAGAAAATAGGAGACTGACCGGACACACACACACACACACACACACACACACACACACACACACACACATAAAACCCAGTGACCATGAGAGATAGAAGACCCAGAAGATGAAGAGAGACAGTCAGAGCTGTGTGTAATTACTCCGTGTGTGTCTATGGCCTCTGGGCTATCACACCCAATGTAGCGGAAAACACTGCACAGCACAGCCTAACAGGCCCATTCATGTCCAGACCTTGAGTGTGTTTAGAGCAGAGGAGAGCATATGTGTTTGACTAGGAGAGGAGAGGAGAGAAGAAGGGAGGAGAGGGGAGAGGAGAGGAGAGGAGATGAGATGAGAGGAGAGGAGAGGAGAGGAGAGGAGAGGAGAGGAGAGGAGAGGAGAGGAGAGGAGAGGAGAGGAGAGGAGAGGAGAGGAGAGGAGAGAGAGAGGACAGGACTTCAGCTGTTCATTCCTCAGCTCCCATCATGCCTGCTGTGTTTTTGTGCCTGAAGCCAGAGTACTGACACATGTCACACCACCATCTGCCTGCTGTGACAGTGCAGACACACACACTTACATGCACACTTTCTCACACACACACACACGGTATAACACATAAGAGGTCGGTGTGTGTGTGCATTCAAGTACGTGCGTGTGCTGCACAAGTCTGAGCTTCACACAAGCTTGTGACAGCTCTGCACATGGTGGCTGTGCTCCTCCCCCTCTCGTCAGCTGAGAAAAGCATTTTGAAGCTTAACAAAAGAATTTGAAACATTCTTTCTGGGCGAGCGAAGGGAGCTGCCACGCCACGCCACGCCACGCCACGCCACGCACGGCACGGGAACCCGGAGTCAGGCGAGGCTCGGCACCGGAGAGGGTTAAGAGCGCTGAATGAATAATGTAGTGCCACACAATGACAGGCGAGATTATGAATGATGCAATAATACCGGGTTCCTCCTGTACACACGGAGGACAGGGAGTGCCTGACACCATCAGTTCGCAAAAGCACCTGGCGCACATCAACTTCAGCCGGCCTTACTGACAGCTACAGGGAGAGGAGAGGAATGTTTAAAAAGTCATCCCCATCTCCGCCAGCTGTAGTTTCTGCTCAACCCTTCACTTCAGCCAGAGAGACCCAACCAGTCTGTCTTGTGACTCAGATGGCGCCGCTTCTCTGCATGGAGAAATAACTTGGTCTTGTAAACACAAATACACAACAAAGGCACTAAATCAGGCACACAGAAGTGTACACACACTCACATGCACACGCTGACCTGCCCTGTAGGGAAAAACCCTGATTCAGCTGACAGAGGATCAGGGTCACAGTCAGCTGATACGAGGTCGGCTTAGAATCATGGCAGCCCCCCGGGCTTTGCTGGGACCCAAGATAATCAGCTGGTCTGAGAAAAGCATGACGCCGGCCCTCGGGGGGCTGTCTGACTTATTTCTCGTGGGCCGCGTCACAGTTAACTGACCTGAGACCAGCAGCGGTCACGTCAGAAAACCTCCAGCCCGGGGCTTTCTAGTGCCTCCACGCGGCATTCGTCAGAGAGCCAGGTGGACTTTTACGAAGAGGCGACAGCTGAAGACTTGGGTGGTCTCACATGGTGGTGAAGAGGATGAGGAAGGTGTGAAGGAGGAGAGAGAGAGAGGAGATGAAGGAGCAGGGAGAGTGGGAGAGAAGTGGGAGAAGAAGCAGACATAGGGAGACCCCAAGCAACAGCTGTTAGGAGGATGAAGAATCCCAAAAATGCTCCTCTAGGACTCTAGGAGCAAATGCTGCTGTGACCTCCAGATATACTTAGTTGTCCTATTCCCCCCTAAACCTGTTCCAAATCTAACAGAAGGGCTTCGTACAGTACACACCACTTTGCAAAGAGCCATTCTTTACACCAGGACAAAATTTAACCTGAATATACAATTAAATATATGTCTTCTGAATTCCAGAAATTAAATATTCCTGGGTTTGTAGTGAAGGGTAACTGCTAGAATTGAAACCTTCACTTCAAAATTGTTAAAAAATTGTGTTTTATCCTGACAGCTTCTGCAGTTTCTATTGTTTTATTTGGTATTTCTCTCTGCTCTCACCTAGGTATTGTCCTTGCGCTTCAAGTGGAGGGATTAAGCGCGCAAGAATGGACTTACCACTGGAACTCATGATGCCCAACGGTTCTTATCTAAAACAAAGCCGCTTCCTCGAAATTAATCCCATAAAGCACGAGGAGATATCTTCACCGGGCACTTTGTTCCTTGCAATTTGTGTGATTAAAAAGGCAATCCAGCGACCGTAGATGATGCTCCCCACTCAGCGCATCTCCGCAACACTGGTTCCAGTCAATTTTGGAGAAGGTGGACAGCTGAGCCAGACAGAGGAGAAAGATAAGAAAAGAAAGGGGATGGATAAACGAATATATTCCCAGTGCTTATGAATCCCAATAGGAGCTCCTGGTCTTGCTGTGGCGGAAGGTAGGATGTAGTTTGGAGAGAAACAGACACCAATGACAATACAATGCTGCTCAGTCGCATTCCACCTTCACATTATAGCTCCCGGCTGATTCCAGCTCCACCGTGTTCTCCCTGGCGGTGCGCTGTCACCGTGCGCTTTTCACGGCGTCAAGTCAGTCACAATAAACAATATGACTTCCGGTTTTAACTTTCAAAATAAAAGCTGTTGGGTTTTTTTTTTTTAGTTTTTTGTTTTTTTTTTAGATCCGACACATGCGTCTAATTTTTGGGGTTTTTTATTTGAGCGTTCAAATATTATTTCATTGTATGTGTCCAAGCATTCTTTCATCAGAAAACACCATAGGCTATAATACACTGTAATCTTTTTACTAGCCTATCTAGAGCTTCACCCCGTACTCATGATTCCATTGAATGTTTTTTAGATGTTTTTGTTTTTGTTCTGTACACCTTAATACTTATTTATTATTTTTGAGTGACAAATGTATGCTTTTATTGTGAAAGCAAATTTGTCTAACTTCCGGTGTTATTAACCCCTCTCTCTCTCTCTCTATCCCCCCCCCCCCCCCCCCCCCCCCCTCTCTCTCTCTCTCTCTCTCTCTCTCTTTCTCTCCATCCTGGGTTCAGCGACGTCACTCGCGACCGGACTGGAGCGCATTGGGGAGACTGTCCAACACACTGCAAAAAATGTCTATCTTATAAAGTAATTTAGTCTCATATTCGGTGTTGAAATCTTTTTTTTTTTCTGAAAACAATGAAAAAATCTGCCAGTGGGGTGAGATGATCCCACTTGTGTCCGAGGCAGTTTAGGAATTTCCTAGAGGCGAGCATCATCTTGAAACAAGGCAGAATATGGCAGATCATCACTCCACTAGTATCAAGAAAATGACGCTTGATTCAAGAAAATTCTTAAAACAAATTGTTTTTCATTGGAAACACGTGAAATAGCTTCCACCGTTGGCAGATTGTTGGATTTATTTTAAGAAAAACAAGATTTTAGGACTATATACTGCTAAAATGACTTTGAGATGGATATTTTTTGCAGTGCGGGGCTTGGCTTGTATTCATCAATGGCTAAAACTGTTATGACACCGCCCTCTTCTGGAAAATCGACGTAAGCAAATTAGTTAATTGGATTATTTACGGTGGACTTGCTGTCGTTAGGAGAGGAGGCAGGCAACTGTGAAACTGTTGACGGACAACATGCTCCGCTGTTTTCGGCAGTACAATCACAATAAAAGCCCTAATTGTAAAGTTATGCCAAGCATCACAGCTCGCACTACGGGTTTGAGTTGGTCCTAACACACCTTGACTAGTTTGAAAATGATTAAATAGCAGAACGTACATTATCATGCGTAGCCTACTGTAACTGTCCCAACATCCTGCCTGGATTCATTTGACCCTGCATGTGGTGTCAGCGTGGAAAGATCTCCATCTAACGGTCAAAACAGTCTCTATTGTTTCCTAGACAGCCTCAGTGGTGAGGAGTCAAGTCAAGTAAAATGTATTTATAAACCACTTTTAAAAGTTGGCCAAAGGGCTGCACAAAGCCAATAAATGTATACAATTACCATAAACATCTAAACACAACAAATCACTCAAATTATAATAAATAAATAATAATAATTATATATAATAATATATATAATATTATATACTGTATATGTGTGTGCAATAAAGAATCAGAAGACATGCACATATAACCAGACAAATAAAAAGAGGACTTCAAGGCTAGAGAATAAAAGTGAGTATTGAGCTAGAGAATAGATGAATAAATGTTAGTTAGCAGGCAAGAGGCTACTGTTTATGAAGCCATGTCTGAATGAACAAACATGTTATATGGTGATGTGTTACAGAGAAGATTATAATGATGATGATAACATAACATGCCATTTAGTGGCCTCTTTTATCCAAAGTGTCTTATAGTACCATCACTGTATACATTTTTGACATAGGCGGTCCCACTGGGAATCAAACCCCCTAACCTTGGTAGTGTTTGACGTCATGCTGTAGCCATTGAACTAAACACAACCATGGTACTGGTGTGTGTGTGTGTGTGTGTGTGTGTGTGTGTCATTCTTAACCAACTGCCCCGTCCTGTGTGCTGAGCAGGGAGAGAGGAAGCCCTGGTTCTGAGGCCTGGAGGAAGCTGGACAATGGCGGGATGTGAGAGGCGCCTCTCTCCCTCTCCCTCTCTCTCTCTCTCTCTCTCTCTCTCTCTCTCATTCTCTCTCTCTCTCTCTCTCTCTCTCTCTCTCTCTCTCTCTCTCTCTCTCTC
The DNA here is from genome assembly GCF_048128805.1 of Centroberyx gerrardi. NCBI lineage: Eukaryota > Metazoa > Chordata > Actinopteri > Beryciformes > Berycidae > Centroberyx > Centroberyx gerrardi. The sequence continues at coordinate 15,436,431 of NC_136012.1, read as the reverse complement.
TCTCTCTCTCTCTCTCTCTCTCCACAGCCCTATACCTCTCCATGCTGCAGCTCACTGGATGTACAAGACGTTCTGTCTTTGTCTGTTCATCTACTTTACAATACTCCCTTACTCCCTTTCATTGTCTTGCTGTGTTCTGTTCCCCCTCTGTCTCAACAGGGGAGCTTTGGGAAAACTAGGGTGTGGGCTTCACCAAAAATAAAGATGGACTTAAAACATAGACTGATATGATCAAATCCCATTATAACATACATCATCAAGTGGCGTCTTGCTGGCTTAGTTGGCTAAGACTCATACCACGTCACCCCAATGTCCTACAGTAGATTTGAATCTGTCCCATGCTCTTTGTTGTATGTCGTCCATCTCTGTATTATTCACTGTCCAATAAATGTGAAATGCCAAAAAATAATATTAGAAAACATACATCTTCATGTTCTAGGTTTTTTGTTCTAGGTTTTGTGTTCCTTTTCCCAGAAAGAAGTGACACAGTTATCTAAATGGAAAATTAAATGTAATACACCATATTAAAAGTGTCCTGGATTCCAGTGATTGATTATGTTTACTATGTGTGCTGAAGTGCTATGAGTGGCTGCCCCTTTAACCACAGTCAAAGCTGTTTATGATCAGTAACTGTTAATGATTTACTGTATTAAACCATTTTCATTAGTGTTTGTGTGTGTGTGTGTGTGTGTGTGTGTAATACTGTGTGGGTGGCTGCCCTGTGGGCCCGGTGTGTGCCGGGTGCTGAACGTGCTCCTGTGTCAGTCCTGTGTTGTGCTTTTGTCCTCCAAACTGACGGGGCAGAAAAACAGGAAGCCGGCCTTCCTGAGCGCTGAAGGCAGAGGGGCAGGAGGCAGGAGGGCGTCAGGTCGCCCGCCGCAGTGTTCCCTCTGCCTCTGTGAGCCAGTGCCCCCTGATCGACACTGCCAAACATCCCTTGATATGTGTTTTTGCTGGAATAAACCAGAATACTGTGACATCACTCTTTTCCTTCTAAGGGTCCTGCAACTTTCCTGTGATGGAAACCGGTTTCTTTAAACACAAAGACAGGAGGAAAAATATTTACACTAATCGTCTTTGACAAGAGCAGTATAAAAAATCAACACTCTGAGCACAAATCAGGTTTCTTTCTGACCTGCTGACACATGATCATGGAGATTTGATTACTGGTCTTGGTGTTTGGTGCGGTCCCAATCCATCGCCTCATTGCATCGCCTTATCCACTGAATGTTTTTCTATTGGTGGAGGTGTGTCTTTTGTTTTGGCAATCACACCCAGGCGATGGTCCACTATCGGTAGCACTGATCAGCACTATACTGCATTCTTCACTAACCCTCACAATCCCTGCCCTTTGTCCAACCACATAGCCAGGCTAAAGGCACACAAACACACACACACCATCTACAATCCACCCTGTAACACTATAAACTGTTATCTCCACCCATTCCTGTGTATCTGTAATTAGGAGTGCAATGTTGCTATTCAATACACAAACACACACAAATGCACACACGCACACACACACACTCATAAACACACTTTCGCAAACAGAGCAGAGCAGAATAAATGGTCTGTGTCTTGCAGCCCTGCATGGCCAATTGTATGATCACATGTGCAGGGCTGATATTCTGTGCTCAGGGTGACTTTGTCATGGTGCACTGGGGGCTGGGGATACACAATCAGTTCCAGAGTTTATATTTAACTAAGCAGGGCAAAACACAAGAAACCAAAGCACCGCTAGCCTGGGGATTATTATCTCCCTCCACACAGATAGGGATGGACATGACCCAGAAAGTGAAAGAGAGTCAATGATAAAGAGAGGTCAGTGGTGTACACAAGCTAGCTGAAGGGGGGTGAGGGTAGGTTAATGGTAGGTGGTAGGTGGGAGCTGCCACGTGGAGTCAGGCTGACACAGTGTGTGAAGTGATGCCCAAGACTGAGGCACAACACCCTTGGAATGAAGACGAGCGGTAACTTTGGCATAGCCCTGAACAATTATACAAGCCAGCTGATTGTTCACGCCTTTGGCCTGCTGTTATGTTCTGAATGCAAATGCGTCACACACACCAAACTGGTGGGACTGGTGTTGTAGAATGAGGAAATGGCATACTGTGTTTGTTGTGCTTTTGCTTTTAGAGAGAGGCATTATTGCCGGGTTGATTGTTTCAAGAGCTTTTAAAAACATGGATTCAAATTTGATGACCTATTTCCACTCTTTCACTCTTGTTGTTGTCACACATGTACTGAACCAATCAAAAAGATGTCAACATGTGTCTTATAAGATCTGCAAAAGAGCTGATGGAGGGAGGAAGAGTGTGTGTGTGTGTGTGTGTGTGTGTGTGTGTGAGAGAGAGAGAGAGAGAGAGAGAGAGAGAGAGAGAGAGAGAGAGAGAGAGAGCTTGTGTCCTTGTCCCAAAAAAATGAGGGGAGGAGTCACAGCATACTTCCTCAGTCAGTGACATGCCGACTGGGATAGCCTCTGGGGCGCTCAACACACACTCATACACTCACACACTCACGCTGACTTGCATACTTCTGTTTCTCTCCCTATGCCTTTGGACTTACAATGGAGAATGCCGGTAGTTTTTACAACAGGGGTGAGGTGCACTTCACCTATTAAACCGTGAACCCACACAGACACACACACACCTACACACACTCTGCCACGCACATGAGGAATGAAGTGAGAGGGGAGAGTTGGCAGCAGGACAGAGGTAAGAGTTGCTTTCTACAGCTGTCTATGGAATTGACTCGTCTCTGATTCTCACTGTCTCACGACCCCATTGTGTTTAACAGGTTTAACAGTGCTGTTCTTTGTATCTGTAATCTGTCACATAATCATAAAGTTGCTGACAGCTCGCAGGGCATTGGACGGACAGTGTAGCATAAAAGAGGGACAGTGACTATTACGTAGTGATTATTAGTTCTGTATTCTGCACAACAGCTGTACTTTGTGTTTTGATAATATATGAAAGTACTTCCACACATGCTGAAAAGTAAGAAAGTGGACTTTAACTAGACAATCTGAAGTAATCTGAAGTCATTTTATCTCTCTATCTTTATATCCATCTTCCGCTCATAAAAGAATATCAGAGCATGGAAATAAAATTGATAAATCCAGAGTGCATGAACACTAAATTGCTTTGTTTAGGAGTTGTACATATGCCTGATGCCTGTATGCAACAGTGTGGGAATCTCCCTGCAGCGAGCTCTGTCCCAGACACACAGGCATGTGAGTGAGCTAACAGGGGGTTAGTCTAAACTTAGAGCCCATAACCCCTGTCTCATATTACTCTTCACTACATGCTCCCCTCTAACTCCCTTACTGCGTATCCCCAATCTATGGACCCACATTGTACACACACACACACACACACACACACACACACACAGACACCTCAAACCACCCTGCTCATAATGAACACAACCAGATTGTGTTGGCACCATATGTTTCTTATTAGCATGCCGTGTTTGAGTGTTATTGTCACGGACTGCTGAGTGTCACGATTGCAGTCTGGGCTTTGCCGTGGTTTCAAACTCTTTGAAGAGTGAGACCATTAGTGGTGTGTGGTTGTTGGTCTCCTCAACCCCTGTCCTTCAAAGACAATACATAATGTCTGTGGCCTAAAATGTCTTTAATCACATCTATTGTTATATGAAAGTCTAGCAAAGCAGTGCACAATGTCAAGTTATTTAGAAGAGGAGCGGTTTTGACACGACCGCTGTGAGGAAACAATAGCTAGATCCACTGTACTCAAGGTGTTTCACTTAGGAGGCATTGTGACGTAGACAGCATCAGCAGAAATCACATTACAGTGTTTCTATTTACAATCAGCCTGTGTTTCAACATGGACTTAATCATAGCGTCTTGGATGACACTAGAGACTGCTGTTGCCATTTGTGCAGCTTTTGGTGCTAACAAAGGGCTAGCTTGTGACCACACATATCAGCCTTGAGCAGCCTGTGTTTATTAGATTAGACAGAATCTGTCGCACTGTGAGAAACAGAGAGGAGCGTCTAAAGAGTGTCAGGATATGCCCTGACACGCCTTTAGCCTGTTTACAGCTTTCTGCCTCACAAGACACACACACAGACACAGATTCAATCATGACCATTCAGCCGCCGCATAAACAAGATGAAGCGATGAGCTTGGTTTCAGACGAGGATGTCGCCCCCTTTGTTTACAGTGTGTCCAAGCAGGGGAACGAGCGGCACACAAAGAAGAGAGGAATTCTATGCTTGTGTTTTAGCGTGTTTTCTGTGATCAATGATTACATGCAGTGGCAGCCATCATTTGTCCCATCATGCATCACGCGTAAAGCATCTTTCCCTAAATAGCACTGCAGCAGCCATTACGGCCTATTCCTTCTCAAATGCCATTAAGCTGAGCTGAACTTAATAGGCATATTATAACACAAACTGGTGATACTAAAATCAACTAGTTTGCCTGTCCAGAAAAGAGAATATATTAGAACTTTTCCAAACAATTCCTCTCAGTGGTGCAGCAACAAGATAGCAGTAGCCTACCTCCTGTTGCACATAGCACATGCAGTTAAAAGTGTAACCTGTATGTTGTAGAGAGCATCACTATATCATTTGATTTTTATGTGTGCCATAAAAAAAAACGAGTAGTGAAAAATGAATACACTGACAGGAGTCATTGTTGCATTTTATTTCCTTCTCAAGCAGTAATGGTTCATACAAGGACAATGATTTCTGACCCACCCATGAAAAGAATGATAGCCAACTTCAGCTTATTCATTACACTACAAACATTATTCTTCAATATCTTTATCATCTGGAGCTCTTGACCAATCAAAACTTCCACACAGCCCCACCGTCCAATCCCAGACCTCTAGCCTAGATAGTTTTCTCCATGGTGACCTTACAGAGTGGGGTGATGTTGTCCTAGTGCGCTGATCTCATTTCAGCTGGCTGTTATCCTTCTAGTGGCAAAGAGTACAGTTGTGTTGAACTGTGTTGTGTGAATAAGCAGATCCTTGATCTATGCCAACAGGCAACTCCTACTCGCTTTGCTGTGACCTTGCAGCCTGTCCCTATGTGGCATTGCTTTACAGCGGATCAGCAATACATTGTCTCAGCAGCACACACACACACACACACACACACACACACATACACAGAGACCGTCCCCCTCGACACACATACACAAACACATTGTCTTTGTGACACACATACTATGCATATTTTCACTGACCCACACACACACACAACACATAGGGAAACTCTCACTGAGGCCTGCCCCCCACACACTCATACCAATCGCAGAGAGTGCTTTGTGCATTCACAGACAGGGCAGCTACTGAGGAGAGAGGGAGAGGCTGGTGGGAGGGGGAGATGGGGACAGCAAGAGACAGAAGGATTACAAGGAGAGAACGAGACCGAGACAGACAGGGAAGAGATAAGGCTTGCACAGGGAGAGAAGAGAGACACATACGGTAAACGCAAGTGCTGGGAAGAGAGAGAGAGAGAGCAGGGCAGGAAAGGGAATACAGAAATAGGGAGGGAAACAGGGGCTTGTCCATCAGAGCGGAGAGGAAGAGAGAGAGAGCTGTTAAAGAGGCAGGGAGAGCTGATGGGATGGCATTGATCTCTGGGAGCCGTCGGCTCCTGGGCCACATGGCGTCTTGTTGCTGCAGACCGCTGCTCAACTGCTCCTGCTGTGGATCCTTCATCAAAGTCTGCCTCTCCTCCTTCACAGGTCGGTCCCAGCCTGCTCTCTGTGCTACCGTGCTGGCATGAGAAGGACTGGTACATTCAGATAGACAGGAGCATAGGTCTTTATACAACATGGGTAACACACTTAGCCAAGAAGGTAAAGGGCATGGTGTGTTTCTGACATGCTGTAGCGGCCTGACTGTGCTTGTGTGGCGTCAGATAGTCCTGTTGGTGCTAACTGTGCTGTATGTTGTGGATACTGTACTATGGAAAAGAATAGGCCGTTGTCTTCTTCAGTATATTGTCATGTTGTATTGTATTGCTGAGTTGTGCGCCTCATTGTCGCATTGTCCTTTGTTGCGAATGCTTTGCATAAAGATAATACTGTTCTGTTGTGTTTCTGTACTGACAAAGCATGGTTTGCTGAGGAAGAAGAAAGAATAGCATTTTAATTACACCTCATTTTTTTGTTTTTTGGTTCATAGTGCATAAACTGTGTACCTTTTTATTTTATTTCAGTGCATTCCTTACTGTGCTGGTGTCTGACTGTGTGTCTGACAGTATGTGACCATGTTGACATGTTACTGTGCTCTTAGCGGTCAGGGCAGCTGTGTGATCCTGGAGGCGGCTGTTTGGCTGATGTCAGTGCAGCTGTGTGTCTGTGCTGGGCCTTTGTGTGGTCCCTGTTCAGCGTCATTGTATCCCCCCCATACCCTGTTAACCCTGTTGACACTAACCTATGGCTCTGTCTTAGGGTCTCCAATATAAACTGCTGCACTCCTTGTTTGCCCCAGTGACCTTAACTGGCTCCCCATCCCAGTAACCATTTTGTTTTTTCTTTAAGATGCATTGGTTTATTCCTTGTACTGTATGAAATCATTATTTTCTTTGAAGTAATTTGAAACTGATTGAGTAAAAAGAGTAAAAGAGTAGACGATTGTGTGTTTTCATGTTCAGGAATTGTGCAATACACATCTGCTTCCCCCTTTACAGACATCTCTCCTGCTGAGCTGGATGCTCTCTGGAGGGAACCACCATATGCTCTAGGGGGAGCGAATGAACACTTCTCAGGAAATGACACCATGACTCAAGGTAGAGTACGTTGCACAGAAAGGCCGGATGTTGTAGCATGTCTCTGTCGATTTGAAATCATATTATTATGGAATCCTTTATTAGTTTGGAGCCCAAACAACATCATGAGACTAATTTGAGAGGGAGCCACACTGCTGTCCCAGTGGTCACAAATTGAGGAAGTGTTTGGGACATCCTCCCTGCACAATGGGGCAAACTAGGGAAAGCCCGTCGCCACTGCACTTCAATAGCAGGCTATTATATGCAACCATCTGGTTGATATTTATAGGTGTAAAAATGAAGATCCTGTTTATGTACAGAAGGAAACTGAAAGCACATGTACTAACTGAATACGCTCAAGTTTATATGCAACCTGTCTCACAGGACTAAATACCGACCAGCGGGTATAAATTGATATTTATTTTGGAATGGCAAAACAGAGATTGTCATCTTGTGTCATCTGGTAACATTTCCAGTTTTATCCACAAGACAATCTGGAACTTTTGATGACCCTTTTGATAAAACTGTTTCCATTTATTACACACCTATCTTTATAGAAAAAAAAATCTCTGTGTACTACGCTGTTTTGGAAACACTGGCTTACACAGCACTGGGCCTAGAATAAGAGCAAATGATGCACTAAACTTGACCCAATGTTCTTTTTTCTGATTTTATTTCCCCTCTACAGGTTTAGGTGAGGAAGAGGAGGGTCCAGGGGTGGAATCAGGGGAAGGAGGGGCGGAGCCAGACAGCTACTGGAAGAGGAAAGAAGCCTTCCTCAGAGGAAGTACTGTGTCACTGGGAGTGGGAGAGAAATTCTCCTCAGGTATTTGTAATAATATTTTTGCAATAGTCCATTGTCTGACTTTTGGTATGTCTCTATTGGCATACTAGTTGTTATATTTGCTAGTCTAAACTAGTTATGTATATGACATTTCCAGTGCATCTACATATTATCTTTATGTAAACTGATAGATGCACATTTCCCCCTCTACTAATGCTTTACTCATTCAGCAGTTTAGCTCCATCCATCACTTTCCCCCCCAGGTTCTTCCTGTCAAATGGATTTAAATGGCGATCCTGAGAGTCCAGTCAGAGGCCTAATAGCACTATTATAACTCTGGGGACTAACATTGTGCACACAAAGCATCTCACTGAAATATGAGCTCCCTTAGAAAGTCTTTAATGAACTGGTGGAAGTTGTCTCTCTCTTTGCCGGTACTTGCAGGTTCATTTCTGTCTCAGTTTTTAGTTTTAGTTTATTTGCACAGTGATAGAGGCAACGTGATAAAAGCACAGTGGTAAAATGCAGAAAAAGGGGAAACCAGTGACTAATTTGTGCAGGTGGCTTGAAAAAACAAGAAGATTATAAAAACTTAACTGGTTTATTCCCTTACTGGTTCATTGTCAATGAATTCTATCAGTCCTCTCCTTCAGTAAGCTGTTATTTTGACAGGATTTGCTTGGACTGGACATTAATCCACAAGGAGAAACAATCTCATTCAAGTGTGATTCATGATAGCATTCATTTTGTCTTTTGTGTAGAAATCGTGCTGGTGTTCACTGGGCGGAGGCGGTCCAGTGCGGTTCCTGACCGCGCCCTACAGGAGGCGCTGCGCACTCGACTCAGAGTGGTGGAGAGCAACAGCCAGGATGTCATCCAGCTCTTTAAAGTCAGTGACAGTCACCACCAGAATACAGACTATTGCTATTCAAACCTTCTGATATAATAACACAATACAGTGCAATATGATATCATATAATAGTACACAATCTAATACAACATGAGTCAATATAATGCAATATGATACGTTATTATATCTATTGTGCACTTTGTGGAGATGGTTTTATGTGCTGGCACTGAAACACATGCAACAGAAACATGAGCCTAAAGCACTTTGTTTCTGCAGGACTTGTCCGCCCGTCTGGTGTCTGTCCACGCTGAGAAGGACAGCTTTGTACTTACCTTCAAGACTGTGGAGGAGATCTGGAAGTTTTCGACTTACCTGGCTTTAGGTAGGATTGATTAGGAGCATTTTGGATCTTTAGACAACATCACAAATACAACTGTGCGCTAAACATAGCCAACTGTGTCTTTTTTTTAATCCCTTGCTTTCTACACTGTTATTTACCTAATTTATTTCAATTTATGCATTTAGTTATTGCATTATTATTGTTATTATCATTATTAGTAGTAGTGATGCTGATAGTGGTATTATTACTATTAGTTATTGTAGTAATAGTGTTGTTAGTATTAGTAGAGTAGTTTTGTAGTATTGGTATTTTTTCCAGCACAAACAGTGATGCATGTTCTCTGTCTTAGGCTATGTGGCTCGGTGCTTGGAGAACTTCCTGTGTGACCAGTCCTTCTGGCTGGACCCGGAGCTGCTCAGTGACTTGGAGATCAATGTGACAGTGGACGAGGAACATCTGGCCACCCTCTACCTGGGACTGCTGCTCCAGGAGGGTCAGTAGTGCTGTGCTGTGCAATCAGACACTTAATGGAAACTCTCAGAACCGTTTATGAACACTTTCTTTATTAACACAGATGTTGGGAGTAGATCACTGATTATTTGCTAAAAATTGGTAAACAAGAATGAAATTAAATTATTCAATTAAACATGCAGTTTACTCCAATTTACAGACTCTATATTGAACAATGTTATTATCATCTGCCACCACGATTGGTGGTTATTTCAAGATGCGTACAACTGCATTCTATATTTTCTATATATTCTCAAAATTATGTATTTTTTCCCACATTCCTTACATTTCTGAATAATCCAACAAGTACTTTTCAAAAGTATCTTTAATGTGGTCACTGTGATCATACAGTAACTAACAGATTGCAGTTGCAATTTTTTGAGTAATCCCATTACTGGTAATTCATTTCTCACTTACCCTGATTTAACACTATGAAAGCCATATGACTCACATGACTTGGGACAGCTGATCGCAATGGACACCTTATAGTCATTCACCCTAAGTAGAAGGAGCTCATGTGCCTTACTGCATACAGCAAATCTACAAACCACAATAGACCTCCAGTTACCAGTCAGCTGCATGATGCCATTGCTATTTATGACCACAACAGCCCTTTGTATTCCCAAGAATTTCCACAATTGAATTATGCTGGCCATTTTTAAGAGGGAAGCTAGACATCACTGAATATTAGCATCTGCTGTGAATCTTTTTATGCATTAAGTCACTGTTCTTTTAGGCAGAATTATTATACGACTTGCCTTCAAGAAAGTGTATTGATTTTCCCCTGCCTGGGCGTTGCAGACATCACTACTTTCTCCTAAACATTTCCCTGAGGCAAAACGCTTCAGGGAAATGTATAATAGGAATGCAATGCTGGCAAATTGCCCTGAGAATTGCATTAACTTAATAGGGGGGATATAAAACATCCATCATTCGCCAGTGACTGAATGAGGGCACTGCAGCGATTTTGCTGAACCTTAACTTAAGAACTTTTAACAACACAAAAACAATGTATGATGTTTGTGTGTCTGTGTCCATACATGCTTTCCTTGCATGTGTGTGTGTCTGTCTGTCTATCTATGCATGTTAACATCCATTTCTTTGCAGGTTCCTTCTTTGCCAAGGCACTTTTCACCAGAAATGAGCAGAATGAAGAAGAGGAAGAAGAGTTGTCGTTCAAAAAGAATGACCTGCTGATGGTGAAGGACACAGGGCAGGACCACATGTGGGAGGGCACCCTGCTTTCCACTGGCCTCCACGGCCTGGTGCCAGTGAACGCCATGCAGCCGCTGCCATACCCCTTCTACCAGTGAGTCACATGTTCTCTTGTCAAGCATTTTGGCTGAATGGACAAGTTGGCACCACAGATGGTGGCCATTTGTACCCATCAGTTGGCATGGCATTGAAACTGTGCTTCCTGTTTGGTTAGGTGGTTCCTGAGGAAGTACCCAGGCTTTGCTGGCTGCTCGCCAACAGAAAAGGAACTGTTTGAACATCCTATCGGTAAAGCCATACTCCATAAAACACATATATTCACACACAAGACTTACTGTATACTCACACATACTGAACCCACACACTGATACTTGAACTCTTGAACCTTTTACTATTTTCCACATTTTAGAATAATAACAAAGAAATCAAAACATATACAAATGGAAAAAAGTGTTAAAGAAATCAAAACTATCTTATATTTTACATTCTTTAAAGTAGCCACACTTTGTCTTGATGGAAAGGCAAAAGGCTTTGGAAAGAAATTCATACATAGGCATCAACTTCACTATTTATATTTGTCTAAGAAACAAATTTCAAGCATTTAAGCATAAGCCTTTAGATCAAAATGGCTTTAAGATAATGAAAAACATAGCACATTCAATCAGGTGTGTCCAAACTTTTGACTGGTAGTGGTATAGTGGTTTAGTACCGTATTTATGATAGTGTCTGACAATTTTGCTCATAAATTGACCTAAAAAGGACTCGCCTGCACAGCCTTTTGCTTGTCCCAGCCTCATTCTCCCCATTGAACCCTGCAGTGACAGGTTCATGTGTGGCGGTGGTGGACTACAGTCCAGTCGGGCGAGAGGAACTCCAGCTGAGTCAAGGTGACATCGTGGAGATCCAGGGGCTGCTGGTCCGAGGCCTGGACATGTTCATAGGAACCCAGACCTCCACAGGACACACTGGCTTTGTACACAAAGCCCACGTCAAGCCTCTGGACACCCAATCCCTGTAAGATGCTTGTTTCTTGATTATCTAATGCATGCCGTGCCTTGAATTTACTGGCCTGATGTTGCTGTGCGTCATTTAAACCTTAAAGCGGTTAAACCTTATCAAATCCAAATTAGTTATCCCAAAGATTTTAGTTATGACTCCTATCTCAATGTCCTTCTCTATGGCATAGTGAATTAGATTATACGTGAACACAATATCAAAACAAGCAACTAGTCCAAAGTTGTTTATAGTCTTTTCTGGGGAAGTTGTGTAAGGACTTCCACTAATGCTTATGAAATCCCATTTAGTGTATCTGCAGTCTAGAGAGGGTGGATCGGGTGAGGAGGCAGAGGGGAGAGCCGAAATGATAATGCTGCCTTTGTCTCCCCCTCGCAGAGACGGACAATTGGTCTTTCTGACTGAGGAGGAGAGGGCCGCCCTGGCTCAGGTTAACCCCTGTAGCTCTGAGCCCAGCGACAGCAGCCTGCTGGAGAGACTCTTCTCCTCTGACATCAGCTCTGTGTACAGGCTAGGTAAACGAACTGCTGGGCTGCTGTTTGGGAATCTCCTAAAGATTTACTTGGGGAAAAAATAGTGTCTGACTGTCTCCACCTCCAACTGGAGAATTAACACTTAAATTGATATATTTTGTGCACTTCCAGACAGGTTGGATGAGTCTGACTTCATGTACATCAGGAACCAACCAAAAAATGGTAATACATTACAATTTAATGTGAGGCAATCAGTGTTGTTTATGAGCTAGATGCACTCAATAATGCGCTTGATAATTCCAGAAACAATAAGGGTGTTTATCCACTGAGGAGTGAGACATTTTCTTAAAAGGCTATAATCTACTCTACCAATCTAGTCTTATCATCCCTACTCTACTCTGCTCTACTATACTATAGTGTTTTTTGGTCAAACAAACAAAAAATGCTAATATTTCTGTCTTCTCTCAGAACATAAGGTTCCTGCGAGCGCTCGTCAAAGCCTCATCTCAGAGCGAAGTGGTGGGACACCACCGTACCACTCCTCCCCTCGCACCTCTCTCTCTTACTCCTCTCGTCTGTCCTTCTACCAATCCCACAATCCTCTGCCACGTGAGGGAGAGCCCCTGTCCTTTGCTCCAGACGACACGTTCAGAGAGCTGGACGAGTTCCAGGAAGACCCTCCTCTCTTCCTGGAGGAGAACAGCTGGGAGGGGGAGGAGTCCGAGCTCAGCGACCCCACGCTGACCCTGCTCAACCATGATCACTTCCAGGTCAGCAGAGTCCCAGTGCAGCATCTTAAAAAAAATATTTGTCTATTTGTTTAGGGATAATTTTGGTCGTGTTTTTTAATAAATGAACAAAAGCAGCTATTTGTTTTGCCTTGCAAGTTGCAAAAAAATCATTGCTACATTCATTCATCCATTCATTTGTTTGTTTATTTCATCTAGGAGGACTTCTTGCCACTGTATGACCTGCAACATTCGTTCCTGTGGGTGACCTTCAGCGGTAAGAGTGAGGAGGAGCTACTAGGGCACCTAGAGAATGTCAGGGAGGGTGCCAAGAGGATGGGCATGCACTGGGCACATCGACGGGCATGCTTTCTCCTGGGAAGACTCTGTGCCAGGAAGCTTAAGTACTCCCAGGTTTGTACTTTATATTAAGCATTAACATGACAGGTGTATTGTGTGAATGATGTTCAAGCTGTATTCTAACTCGACTCCCCTTCCCTTCAGGCACGTGTGTACTACGAGGAGGCTCTGAGTGTTTGTGTGGACGGTTTCTCTGACACGCCCCTCCTCATCGCTCTCTTCACCAACCTCACGGCTGTCTACCTGAAGCAGCGTATGACAGACAAGCTGCCCCAGACCCTGGAGAAGGCCAGCGCCCTGCTCCTCTGTCTCTCCAGCCATAGCTTCACCTCCCTGGATGAGGTTGAGCTGCTCAAGCTGCTCCTGAGGAGATCGGTGGTGGAGGGGGACAAACACCTGGAGGCCCGGGTCTGCTACCTCATCTCCAGCCTCTTCCTGCTCCTCAGGAAGACTGACGACGCCCTTCCCTTTGTTGAGCGACTCCAGTTTCTCTCAGTGACTCTCTCTGCCGCAGAGGGGCGGCCCATCGTTCCTCTGGACCTCAACTGGCTCCTGAGCTGGCTCTATCACCGTAAATACATGCCTTACCTGGCGCTGGCCTCTCTAAGCCTGGACTCGAGGCAAGACCACTCGCTCCACGATGCCTTCCAGAGGGTGGAGCTGTTTGTTAGGAACTCTGTCCGTCTGAACCCACGCTGGAAGGAGGGAACCTCCCTGCTCCCCGCCCAGATTGTGGTCTACCTTCAGCAGGCTCTGGCCATTGCCGAGCAGGGGGAGGACATGAAGACCCAGAGGGACCTGTGTCTGGGTTTGGCCTCAGTCTACCAGCGCTATGGGGCTCATGATAAAGCAGTGCGCTGTGCCCAACAGGCTGTGGAGACAGGGGGCTATATCAATGAGGAGGAGGGCTTTGAGGCCTCTGTGCTGCTGGGATGGCTGCTGGTGTTGACTGGCCAGGCTGAGAAGGCCCAGAACACTCTACAGCCGCTGCTCACGTCACTCCAGGTACAGTAATCGACAGTGTTATTCAGCTTTGAACAAGGCAGCTAGTCAGTTTTGGATAAATGTACCTTAAAGTCCCCATGAAATGAACTCCCATTACCTTTACTTCCTGGAAAACAAGTATCTTTCATGGTGACCTCACCTCATGCTGCACTAGTAGGCGTAAATATAAATTTCTAACCAATAAAACCATCAGGATTTTGAACAATCCCGCCCCAATCCCGCATAATTTGTGGCTCTGTGTGTGCATCTCTCTCCAGGGCACAGACAGTCCCACTCAACGGGGAGTGATCCACAACCTCTTGGCTTTGTGTCTGAGGCGGCAGGGTCGCATCCCGGAGGCAGGCTGGCATCTCCACTGTGCCTTGAGAATTTCCAGGGAGAGCGGCAACCAGAGGAACCAGGCGCTGGCACTGGCCAACCTGGGCTGCCTGGCCCTGGATGTGGGGGCATCTGGGGTAGCAGAACGCTTCCTAGTCAGGTTAGATATCAGTCTTATCATAGACATTTTTCCTCAGGTGTTTGAATGCTGAAACTCTGACCGAAAATGTATTTTGATGGTAATTGTAAGTGTTTTAACAGATCCCTGCGCCTTTTTCTGGAGCTCTGTGAGAGCCCCACTGATGAGGAGCATGTCCAGACCTACCTTTGGCTGGGGCGGAGCTACAAAGACAGGGGGAGGAGTCAGGAAGTCAGGGCGTGTTACGAAATGGGGCTACTGATCGCATTACATGCCAGAAACTTGCACAGTAAGTAAACGCATTCAATCCATGCACATAAAGTAACATACAATAAATTATAAGGAACAACGTGAGCTGAAATGAACAGAAAATTTCCTTTCTCTATATAGATTATTATTCCTTTTAGTTTGACTAAATATGAGTGTGTTCTACTTCATATAATTCTGATTCTATACATAGTGTATTTCATTTGAGAAGTAACTGGGAATATTTTTGCTGTTCTGTCTCTGTCCCATAGGTCAGATGGTTGTGGCCAAGGTGCTGAGTCGGCTGTACGCAGACATGCTGCTGTACGGCCAGAGTATCATCTACTATGAGCACTGTGTGTCAGTATCCAGGGAGCTGAAGGACAAGAGACTGGAGGGAGAGTATCTTGAAATCCTCAGCAGCCTCTACCTCTCACTGAACACTGAGAAGTGAGTTTCTCTCTCTCTCTCCTTCCCTCTCATTCTCTCTCATCCCTTGATTTTCTCACTTTTTCTCCCTTCTTATCTCTCTAATTCATCTCTGCATCTTGGTTTTACAGCAGAATGCCTCACAGTCATACATTTGCCTTCTATATGTTTTTATGAGTGAATCCCAATCAGTTCATGTTCAACTGTGGATTGTGTGGTGCAGGTCATCTCGTAAGTCTCTGGACTACACCAAGCAGAGCCTGAGGATTTCCATTGACCTGGGCAAGAGAGAGGAGGAGTCAGAGACCTGGCTGCAGGTGGGACGCATCTATTACCTGATCCAGGAGGACGAGCTAGCTGACATGTACCTGCAGGTAAGGAGCGAGAGGGAGGGTCGGAGAGAGGGTATGGAAGAGTGGAAACAATGATATATGGTGATATGTGTGTATGTGATATGTTACATGAGGGAGTGAGCTTTTTTCAGTCACTGCTTTTTCTTTTTCTTTGGTCTCGTTGCTCTCGTTTCTTCCACAAAACTGATAATCATCTTACATAGGCCTTATCAAATCACATCCTCAGTAATCTGCCAACATCCCAGTTGCATTCCCCTTCACTTAATTTACAACATTTTGTATCACTACAAACAAAATCTAACGCTGCCATGCATGTCAACTCATGTGAAAATTGCATCTCAAACTCACATGAAAATACAAAAAGCACTTTCTCATTCCATTGTTGATTTGTTATTGATTCAATGAGTTCATACTCCTGTTTGATTGACAGGCAGCAGTGAAGACAGCCTTGAGGATGAATGACCCTCACTTTGCCATGAGCATCTATGAGGAGGCAGGAGACGTCTTCTTCAAAGGCCACAGGAACCGAATGGCCTCACTGCCCTTCTACAGGGTAAGAAGACACAGGAGGATATCACTGTTGTCACGTGAAAACCTTGTAATGCCAATTTTGGTGATGTTCATGTTTTCATTTCAATAGAAGTATTACATGGTCCTCTATGGGTTTATGAAATTCTACCATCTTTGGGCTTATAAAACCTTTTCAAACCCCAACTAAAAAATGCATGACGGTCAAGTTAAAATCAAGGCTGCTTTTATAGCTCCTGAAAAGTTGATACTTTGGAGATACCAAGGTTTTCACCTGACAGCGACAATATGTGTGCTTGTTCTGTTACATTTGATGTATTTTGTGGATCTCAAAGCTATTACAATAGTTATTGCATTAATGAGGTGATGCTATGTTTTCCATGAATTTTACATTCATGCCATTAGTCATTTTGCAAGATGATGCATCCGTTTTTTATTCTTTTTTTTTTTTTTCAAATTGTGAATTATGTCATATGTCACCTCTCATCTCACTCAACAAAAATCTTCATATTTTGTTTTAGGATGGCAGTCTGCCGTTTGCACGGAGCATCAAAGACATCCATTCAGAGTTTCGTTTGCTGAGTAAACTGACAGAGCTACTGATGCACCAGGGAGAGCAGGAGGAGGCTCTGCAGTATGCAACACTGGCTGTGCAGATTGGCAGTAAAACAGGTACTGAGAAGACGCAGGGCCCACATTTGAATTAGAGCCTTATGACTGTAGTTTCACTATTAAATCTCAAGCAGGGGGTGTTAGTAAGATGTAATCATAGCTCTATCTTGTTCCCACATGTGGCAATAATTCCTCCCTATTTATAGCATGAGATATTGTGGAGCCAGCTTTCCACAGAGAGCATTATTGTTTTTCCTCAGGTGTGCGTGTGAATGAGAGGACAGCCTACCACCGTCTGGCTACAGTCTACTACCGCCTGCAGCAGTATGAGATGGCAGAGAACTACTACCTCAAGTCCCTGTCTCTCTGCCCCCCTGTCCTGCAGCATCCCATGGAGGCTCGCTACTACACCAAGGTCTACAGCAGACTGGGCAATCTCACTCTACACAAATTCAAGGTACAGTGCCCTGCAATGCACGTATGCATTGTTGTCAGTGTTGCATGAGCAGAGTGAGAACATGCAATCTCCAAATGATAAGAACTCTCCGGAAACATATCCATCTTAACAAGTCATTTAGTTTCATATTCAGACTTAAAAAACATATTTTTCTTTAGACAAGTAAAACAATTCTGTAATAATATTTCCAGTTTTTTCCAAGGCAGTTTCCCTTGTTTCAGTGTCAGTGTCTTGAAACAAATCAAAATAAGGCAGATCACCGCAATACTATCAAGCATATGACACAAAATCTTTTTTTGCAACAGTCAAATTGTAATGGCCTAAATTTGGTGTCCCTATAATAGCAAATGGACAAGATCAAAATCAAATCTTCAAATGTAATGAATACATACTGAATTTTAATGAGACCTTCGCCCTTCTGTTCTGTGTTCTCTTACCAGGATGCCTTTGATGCAGTGGGCTATTTCCAGTTGGCCCTGGCAGCTGCCCTAGAGGACCACACTAACCCCGAGGCTCTGTATGTGGTGTACATGAAGCTGGCGGAGATCCATGGCAACCACATGCCCGATGCTCAGCTGTGCCAAGCGTACAGAGAGAGAGCCCAGAGCCTGAGGAGGGTCCTGGCAGGAGAGGAAGACCCCGATGGGGCGGAGGAACAGAGGGAAGACCCAGACACTGAGCCGGGACAAACGAAGGAAAAGGTCTCTGAGGCTGATGTGGAATGTACAGAGAGCGGTCACGCTGTGCCTTGTCCCATGGAGAGAAGAGAGACACAGTGTGAAGATGAGAGCTGTGAAGAAGACTCAGTTACAGGAACTTTTGGGATCCATATGGACACAGAGGCTGGATGTATAGACTCTAATATTGGAGATGCGAACAGGGAAGAAGATCACAATAATATTTGCCTTCCCGAAACAGATGGCCCTTGTGTGGATGCCACTGGGTCTGAAGCAGAAATCATCTCCAGTCATTCATACAATGACAGTCTTCTTACTGAGTCTTTTGATACAGCTAAGGAACAGATCACAGACTCCAGCTCCAGCGACTCTACCGAGACTTTACAAACCGACCTGGATCAGACAGGGGGAATACATGGGATCAAAGGCCGCTCAGACTTTGACGCCGACCTGGGAGGGGCAAGTCAAACTGTATTTATACCTGTTAATTACACCATGAGTGACATCACCGATACAGCCAGAAGACGCACAGTTATCCAAAACACAGAGACTGATATTCATCGAGAGGAAAATATCCCCCCTGAAGAAACAGATGCAGATGTAGATCTTCATAAAATAGATCCTATTCACAGAGATGACAGCCTTGAGGACAATCAGTCTGATATTGACCAAATAAAGACTGTTAACATAGACATTGATAAAGCTGACAGTGTGGCAAGCACTTGCTACTACACCGAGAAAGATAAGTCTGAGCCTGCTGATACAGATAGTGAACACATGGACTTAGACCACATCTACACGTAGCCTTGCGGTGGCAGGTTCATTGTTTATTGACATTTCCCTTGTCTGGTCACGTGTCCCATGACCAGAAAACTGTAACGTTCCATGACACATGCACTTATTGTAGGAAAGATATTGTCACTGGTGTCAATATATTGTAGGAAAGATATTGCCAACACTGTTGTCAATGTGTAGTTTTCAGAGCCTGAAAGTATGTACCTTTTGTATAGTCTCTTCTCTACGTATTACAGTACATCAAGCTTGTAATATATGTTTTGTAAATATATTTTTTTGTATCTCAGTGGAAGATATGACTTAAAACATTCGGAATGGTTGTTGACTCTTTTCTGTTTTTGTCGATTGAAATAGGGGGAGAAAAAGAAGCAACACACTCATTTTTTAAAATAATGCCATGTCTAGAAAGAACCACAAGAGAGAGCTATCATGCAGCTTTTGTGCTATTTGCATGATAGTGTCGTACCTCAGTTCTGCCAGAGGTGGGCAGTGAAAGGCAACTCCTGATACTGGCATGTGTTACATCAGCTTCTGCTGCCATCTGCAACAGGTGTGTGTGTGTGTGAGAGAGACTGAGAGAGAGAGAGAGAGAGAGAGAGAGAGAGAGAGAGAAAGAGAGAGAGAGAGAGAGAGAGAGAGAGGAGGAAAGAGAAAGAGTTTTATGTCATCTGTCTGGCAGTGGCAGAGATCCAGGCTGGAAAGTATCCTCTGAGTCACATTTGAGGGTTGGGTTGACAAGTCCAATGGTGACGTCCATTTGTGTAACAAACTCCTTCCACAAGACTGTGTGAGTGAGAGGCAGGTGTGGAATTTATGCTTAAATAGAAGAATATTAAATTTCCTCACAAGATAAGCTTAAAAAATAGACTACATATAGGTCAGTCATCTGATGCTGTCTACATTTCACCCCATTTTTGGAGAGAAAACATATCAGGATGTCATTGCTTGAATTACAGTAATCAGATATTAACCAGAGTGTAGCATGGAGCACATCACTCTGGTACACATTAGCCTATTTTAATGGAACTGGCACAGTGTAGAAAGGATGACTGATGAGTGCATGCAAGGCCAAACAAAGAGAAATGGCTAAGGATTAGGTTGTTGTAACGCAACAGGCCAAAAGAGGGAATGTTTGCATACATGATTTGCATCCATAAAAGCGTTGCAGGACTTCTCCCTTTCCCCCGCGGGCATGAGACAAGTCCAAAAGAAGTCTTGAATTGTTCTTCCTTTTTAAGCATTCACAGGGTTACTTGCAAATGAACTTTAGGCACATATGCTTAACAAGTTTACTCCAGGCACTCCTATGAATACTTATCTGGGACTGCGAGCGCTCATTAATATTAACAGCAGAAAACCACAAGGTTGAATTCTCTCATCTGACCCAGAAACTCCCCACCAAACAATACGTGAGGTGGCATCAGGAAAGATAAATGACTAAATAAATAAAATGCACAACTTTTTTTGGCATCAGACAGGGTGAAGGCGAAAAAGCCCCTGGCCTCCCAAGCCTTGGTTGTTTATAGATTCAGATTGAACGTGTTTAGAAACCTAAAATGACTAACTGATGACTAACAAATCCAAACGCTGTGTGACTTTATGAATAGTCTCTTTTATGAAATACCCTTTTTTATGAGATATGAAGGATGGCTGTGATTTTTCTGTAACAACTACACAGCTGTGAGGGAGGAGGTGTTTAGGGAAAGACAGCTGGAGTATACTAGTTATGCTATGAATCCTTTCAGGAACAAAACATAGGCTTCTCATGTTTTACTTAAAGAGTGGAGACAGATGATTTTGGTGCCAATCCTCTCGTCAGATATTAGGTAAGGTGACCAATGGGCCAAACTCTGAAAAAGCCATGTGTAGTCCTTTAATGTAATTATTCAGTCACATGTAAACACATTGGTGTTCCACTTTAAACACAGTTGTTCACTTATATACTCGTGCTCATTTAATAATCTTAAATAAAAACACAGTGTTGAATCACAGTGGGGACATAGCTGATTCGTCACGGTCCAGTTTCAGTTACAGTTAGGGTTTGGGAACATAATGGTGCTCTGTTGTACAGTTTATACAGTCTATACACTCATTTGTACAAACGTGTACACACACACACACACACACACTTTTCTGCCCTGCCTTGTCCTCCATTCCACCCCTCTATCTGTTATTATCTGCCTCCTCTCAGGCTGCATTATCTTTCACTGTCATAACAGATGAATGAGCTTATCGCATCAACTACATCTCACATTCATATCAGTCAGAACTCACACACACACATACACACACACAGAACATCATTTTTCAGTTTATTCTATCATGGATTATTGGTGAGTGTGGGCACTCTGTAATATTGAGGAAAAACATGACTGCCTGAGGTTGAGAGCTCCGATATAGATGATCTCACAGCAAAACGTAGACTGAAACATTATCCACGCTTGCAAGTCCCTCTTTGAACTTCAGTGAGGTCAAGGTGAATGACAATAACAGCCTGTGTTAAAAGTTTGGTCAGTTTTGGAGAAACTCTGGCCTCACTCTCTGTCTATACCGTCGCCAAGGCAAACAGCAGCCCGCGATAGATACACATCGGCATTTCATTAGTTCATGCTGACAGTGACTGTCTCTTCTCGCTGCTGATGATCTAAAACATGTGAAGCTCCAAGTAAATGGGACGGTAAAATTCTCTTGATAATAGATCTTGGAAATTCCTCACATGTGAACTAGTTTGAACATTTCTTCCCATATTTCTCTTCCCCTGTGAAGTCCAATGTAAACCTTGTCGTCTCGTAGCTGTGGCTCTTCGAGTTCATTGTCCGACTTCTTTCCATTTCCATTCGGTTACTAACGTAAACGTCACATTAGAAGTTAATATCTTAGAAGTAAGGTCAATAGATTGAACTTGACATGTTTTGCAGTCTTTTTGAAGAAAAAAAAAAAAGAGGTCTTTGCATAATACATTGGTCTGGCTTGCAAGTGCACCCCATCTTTGAACAAAAACATTATCTGTACTATAAAGATGAAACATTTGGTAAATATTTAAAATATTATGTAGTTTTATTTTAGAAATTCAGAATATTTTTTTTGCTATTTTTTGCCATGGCAACTCTTAGCAAATGTCTGAGAGCAAATGAAGTATGTCCAGATAAAGCAATAGTAGGATATAACTACTGAGATGATACAGTGAAATGCATTACCTGAGATGGCCTGAGATGTGTTTTAAATACAAGACATAGCTTCCATTTCACATGGTATGTTCCTCTGTTCAATCAGGGTTTACTGCTGCATATTCCCCTGCCACTAGACATTGACCATAACACCCACCCCCCACACACCGCCACCCCACCCACCCACCCATACACACACACACACACACACACACACACACACACACACACACACACTCTCGCTCACACAATCAAATGCATTCGCACTCGCACAAACACACAGTAGTTCCTTCTGCAGTCCAGCCTCACACAATAGCCCTATCTGTAGCACCATATTAGGCATCTGTTTACTTAACTGACAAGAATCTTTGTCTCTTATTTAGTAAATGTCATAAGCATGTCAGGGAATGCTGGGGGAGATGGTCAAGAGATAAACAGAGATCATGGGGAGATTAGGAGTGGCGTGGCCCGACAAGTCCCACTGTGACAGGTCAGAACAAGAAATGTCCTCCATTGTTGCAGCGCTGCAAAACTGTGACTGTCATTCTTTCCTGTGAGGTTTCCAGTTACTTTAAAAGACTTGACATTCTGTAATGGAACCCATCCATTTACGAACATCCAGCAGCCCAAACAGTGAGTGACAATGTGATTTTTGTCAAACTATTTCCATTTATCAAACTTGGCTGCGGAGCGGTCTTCTGAGTTGCGATGACAAAGAGGCACATGGTTAATGTAGGCTATCCATTTTACAGGTCCTGCTGAAGCCTGTTCAACAGTGAGTCTGCCGGTTGGTAAACACAGTCTCTGTGGCTCTCAGCTCCACTCAGAAACACAGACGAACAGAAGAGCAACACTTGCAAGTGCACTTAGGGACGCTAGTCATTCAAACCCGAGTCCAGGTCGACTTCCATGTCCTCAGTGCTCTTATCCAAGTCTGAATGGAAATGCTTGAGTCAGTTGAGTCCCTAAAAATCTGAATCCAATTCAAGTCCCTTAGGACACACTAAAACATACAATAAGTAGTTGTCTCATTCCCTTGCGTGACCTTGTATTTAAACCAAACAGATCTACTGTAGCAACAGATAAAGCACAGGTTGGGCTTTAGGAAGGTGGAAAATGCAGTACTTGAACAAAATCATTAACAATACAATTCAGTCATTGGAGCCAGCCCACAGTAAAATAGAGCAAAATGGATTGCTTGGCAGCAAATCGTGACTGTTATGTTGTCAGATAATTGAGCCATTAAGAGACAGAGCGAAAGAGAGAGCTGGGGCGCATTGTGAAGATGCTGTGATTACACTGGGGTAAAACTTATTTGGTTTGTATCCTCTTCTGTCTGTATCGTGGCCAATTCAAATCCAAGCCAAAAGTCCACCAACATCAAGTCTCAGTTCTGGTCCGAGTCGTCCACTGTCAAGTCCAAGTTTGAGTCAAGATTCAGAAAAATGGGATGAAGTTGAATTATGAGTCTGAGGCTTGGACTTGAGTACTAAAACACTGCTTAGAAAAACAATTTTAAATCCATTTCAATATGTTGGACATTACACTGCAGCAAAACATGAAAAGATATGGGAGAAATAAGAGAGTGAAACCATCTCTATCTGCTGACTGCAGGCAGCACTCCAGCATAAACTCATGCGCACTTGTTGAGCCTGACCACACATACGCACACAGATAACAACTCTCCTGACCTACAAACAAAAGCCAGCATGCATGTTTAATCATTGGAAACCACAAACAGACACAAGTGTATAGCTGTATGCACACAGTCCATAAGAAAGATGCTGCTCTCTGGGAGAAAAACAGTTAAACTTGCAAAAACAGAAACAAGAAAATTAAGAGAAGAAGAAGAAGAAGAAGAAGAGGAAGAAGAAGAAGAAGAAGAAGAAGAAGAAGAAGAAGAAGAAGAAGAAGAAGAAGAAGAAGAAGAAGAAATAAGGAACAGAGTGCGGGTTGCTGTGCCATTGTAACTGTTCATTTGGACATTGTGTATTCTTAAGGTAGAAATCATTATCTGATTAATTAGCCCTTGACCTTTAAGGTCCTGGATTGGGTTCACAAACTTCACCTATAGCCCACTAGTCTCCTTATTATGCTTTTCCCCATTGATTTTCTCTGCAGCTGGTATCAATATGGATTTGTTTCTTTGATCATGATCTATTTCACTACCTAAAGGTACATTATTTTAAGAAGGGAGCTGAGGGAAAGTGCTTGCATTGCACATTCTGATCTTAAGGACTCTCTCCGTCTTCAGGGGTTGGGTCTTGGGAACTGGACAATATTCAGTTATATTCTGCTATACTACTCTAGTACGGTAGACTGCAGATACAGGGCACCATGAATTAGTTTGACACAATGACAAATGAGCAAATTTATAGGATAATTGTATTTGGTGTGTGGCAGTGACAAGAGTAGCAAACATGGGAAAGGAACACAGCATGTTGGAGAGGTACAATATTTTTTAGAAGACATATGTTTTATTGCATTTTCCTTGGCCTTGAAAACAGATTGAAGCCCATCTTTTGAGTTTGTATTTGCTTTTATAACCTTGGGTCCTGTGGAGCTCGTTTTTCAGTGGGACTTGCAGCGATATGAGATGCGCATATGCGTGCACATAAACCCACACACACACTCACAAACAAACACGCACACACACACACACACGCTAGTCAGGCCCCTGGGAGCGAGTGGGGCTGCAGACATTGCGGTGCCATGGTCACTGCAGTCATTGAAGTGCCAAGGGACTTTTCGATCTATCAGACAAAGTTTTCACATGCTCACACCCTGCATGCTGTGTGTCACTGCCATGATTAACACATCTGAGAATATGGTCTTCTCATACCAAAACAGACCCCTCATTCCAGAAGGCTTTTCCCTCCCTGCTGCTTTGATTTGCTTTCAGCTGTGACTCAGAAGATGCGGAAGGCCTAGATATGAAAAAAATCCCTCCTTTTTTATCTTGCTCCTATGTAATACCTCTGGCAGGTATTACCATGCATGGGATATAGTCTAGATAGACAGTCTAGACTGTTCATTTGGCAAAAGAAGTTGGAAATTTTGTTTTCCAAGTTTCTATGTCAGCATTTCAGTGTGGTCAACAAGCTCCACAGAGCACGTGGCAGATCTCACAGCCTTAAGTCTGGCCATATCCTTGTGGACTGGGCTCACTGCTCATCTAAACCCCTGAAGGACATGGAGCAATTGACATGACTTAGACTGAAATTGCTATGTGACAGTGCAATGGAAAACTTGGGTTTCGAATTATTACGGGGAGGGCAGTGAAGAGCTCTTGTGTGCAGAAGTGGGTGCACTTACACTGCCGATGGCTCTGCGTCAGCGCCCATGTTCAGCAATGAAATTCAACTGGAGGAGGGAGGCATGAATAATGATTTGATGAAAAGCTTTTAGACTCTGTTTATTTCAACATGAGCAGGCTCTAGCTAGACACTCCAGAGTTTAGTTCACAGGCCACTGCATGGCTCTCTCTGTAATTGGAGGGAATGACTGAATCATGTAACAGTCTCATTAATCTTCACAGCATGTTGCAAGTTGCAATAGCATTATGCCGATTAACACAAGAAGATAATCAAAATAAACTACCCTATCATCTCAATGTGTGTATGGGGATTGCAGGGAGAGAGAAAGAGTGAGTAAGAGAGAGAGAGAGAGAGAGAGAGAGAGAGAGAGAGAGAGCGCAATATCAATGACATTAGAGAAAATATATTCCACAGTCATACAAGCTCAGCAGATATTGTGCCTTGGAAGAAAAGATGCCATACTAATATTTTTGTTGTTTGTTTTGTTAAATGTCCTCCTTTCTGCATCCTACTCAGTTATGTGAAGGAAAATGTTAGTTATTCTACTGCTGAGGACATGTTGATTTGGATATTGTGAAAGTTCAGATAGCCACATCAGCCTTACTGTAACCTCTCAAACTATTTGCATGAAAAATGTACAGCACAGGAGATAAACATATCTCTCTCTCCTTCTCTGACTCTCCATCTCTCTCTCTCTCTCTCTCTCTCTCTCTCTCTCTCTCCCTCTCTCTCTCTCTCTCTCTCTCTCACACACACACACACACACACACACACATGATGAGGTGCAGACAGGCACACAGCATTCATCTGCTATTCTACAGCATAGAAGGGTTTAGACATACTGTCTGGGACAAGGTACTGGGATCCCTTATGTTGATATATGAGCAGGCTTATACTGTATATGTTTAAAACAGATGTATAGATTTGTGTAGATTTATGTCTACACATTTCTCCTATTCAAGCTATATATCCATGGCTATTCTATTCTAGTGCATCATCTCTTCTTGCCAGTTCATTGTTCTATGTCAAGCTGTGTGGTTGCCATGAAGTCACATGTGTGGTCTGATTCACAAAACCCACCAGCTGATGTTGTCATGGCCATGGATGTCTATGCCATGATAACTATTGTTGCAGCATAAAGGTTTTTAATCTTCATTCAGCAGATGGACATTTTATGTTCTTGAAAGAAACATTGCAGAATAAATATTGTTTTCAGTCTGGCTGAGTGCCAAGAATCAAGACATTTTTATGGCTCTATATTTCTCTACTGTCCTCCTCCCTTTGGATTTCTGGAATAGAATTAGGTGCTCTGTATAAAAATATGATTACTTGGAAGACTGGGCAGACATGCAGTTTCAGAATGAGAATGGAAACATTTCCATAATATCCCTATCTCCTTCTGTCCATCTCTCCATCTGGATCACATGCTGGTGACTGGTTTTCCCATACTGAAATAGCCATAATTGCCATCAATGTGCAGGACTCATACATTCACATGGTACATACCCTATTCTTCAGGGGAGGTTTTCATGGTAGAGTTAGAATGGGCACTGGCTGTTTATTTTGCATTAGTGCTATATGCTGTATATGTTCTGCAGTACATGTGATCAAATGTGATTGACAATATTTCAGCATGTCCCTACATAGAAACGAGTAGGGCTAAACTGTATGGAAACAGATTGAGTTAGGCACAATGTGCTCAGGTGAGCACATTGTGCAGGCAGGCAGTCAGTGCTTGATGTATGATACAATAGAGACTTGTAATTGATGTAATTTGCTGTGATTGACTGAAATGTCTGTGAGAAATTGCTTATCAAATATCATGTTAATATATGAACGAATAAGTTTGCTGTTGAACTGGATGAAATGATAGATTTACAACATTTCATCTTTTCATCTGTTTAAGAATGCGTTTCCCTAAAATGAAATGCTAATATGATCATGCAGCCAGACTATGTAGTGAGGACACTGTTGCGTAGGAAAATTAGGCCACTCATTGTTGTGATTTTTAATGAACATGAAGGACACATCAGTGATGACATTACATGCAACAAGTACATCATTTATTATTTTAATACAAATGTTACAGTACACTTGCATTTCATAAATACCACAGGACACCACACATGTTGTAACAGGTTTCATTACCTCAACAAACAGTGACAAATACTTGTGCGAAAATAGCTTGAAAAAGAAACATTTGGTAAACATTCAACTGATTGATACATTTTCACTGTGACCATAAAGCAAGTTCACATACGATAGGTTTATTTTTTGTAGTATGATGGTTGAAGCAATATTTCACTTTCATAGAAATTTACATTTACATACATTGATATATAAGTTCATGAATAGTCAACCTCCAGCATTAGCTGTGCTGAGAATCTGTAGGCAAAAGCACTTCCTTAATGTATGCCACAGAATGCCAATAAAATATTATAGTTGCTTAGTTGCTGTATATGTGTGAGAAGAATGGTTTTCTGGACTATTTTCATAATGAGACATGTGACATCACTGCCATTACGACTGCAGCCATTAATGGTTGACAGTTCATGAACTCACACGTGGTTTAAATGCTAAAACATGAAAATGTTTCATGAAAGTGCAATACAGTGCTGCTTTAAGTCTATTTTCTAACCATGAACTAACTAGTCTAAATCACGGTGAAGCTGTTCTTGTGGGTAAGGATGATTGTTTTTCAGTGGAACAATAATTCGTGAGTATTAGCCAACCTGGGACCTGATATGTCCATCCATGACATATGTCCGATTCTAAAGCTGCTTTTCTGTAACTATGAATGATCGATGTCTGAATGCATTTCCTGTACACTGTAAATATCATGTTCCCTACATCCTAGAATATAAGACACGGGCAAAATACCTTGCTGTCTGTGGCAAATGTCCAGAATCCAGAATATACAGGATCCATGTTTTAAATTCAGTGGAACCACATATAAGCAAAGCTGGTATGGCTAATAGAAGGGTAATCTATAGCCTGGTTTGGTGGCAGTACTGTATGTAGAGTGCACAGTGGGCATGGCTTGTGTTTCCACACCATAAGCTGTGCTTGGAATGTTGCAGTGTCAGCTAGACATTCAAGAATCATTACACATAATTGCATTGTGTCCTCCAGCATGGGGAGGTGAAGACACAAATTTCATTCCCCATAATACAGGCTTATTGATGAAACAGTAACCATAAAGCACTCCGACACAGCCAAGGTGCAAAGAGAGGCCACAGCCAGGAGGGAGCAGTGTGGATATATAGTTCACAACCTACTCCACTTGGACTAATAAAGATCACATTGAAAAGAAATGGCACCAAAGAAGACCACAAACACATCACCACAAATATAGAATAGACATGCAAATGATCACTCGTGAAGTGTATCTAAAAATTACAATTGTTTTAAATACAGACCTGATGATGTTTTATTTTTTTCAATCCAACAGTGAACAATTCAATGTCAATGAGTCAATGAATGATGTCAATAAGTCAACGAACCATTCAGATTTATAGAATCTTTATCTGTTTTGTGCGTTGTGCACATTGCACAGTGAAACTGTTGAAAAATACTGTAAGAACATTTGCTATAACATTCAACTTGAGCGTAAAGAGTAACCCCAACATTGACTTGCTGTAAATCTATGAAAACAAACATACTGAGAAGCTTGTTTTTCGTACAGCAAACTTTGACGTATGATGACACCATGTTTACGTCCATTGCGTGGGGTCATTGACAGTGCCAACTAAAGCTTGCGATACAGTACAGAGAGTTTCCTCGATAGGAACAAAGTTCACAGTTTTGACAGTGTCAGCTGACCTCACTCCAGAGGCAATGCCACATGCACTAAAACACAGGTCACTAACACTGATTTAGACTGGCGGAGAACCCCTGCTCCCCCTCCCAGCCTCAGTCGCTACATTTAGCATGCTGCAACTTTGATCAGAACATACTAGAGATCACAAGCCAGACTGGGGAATGGGGTTATGTCAATAGCAACACCTCCATTACTCTTCTTGAGAGTGCCTGTGATCTTGACATAGATTGCAAGCCATTTTGACCAGGAAAAGTGGGGTGAATTCACCAATAAAATCCATGTAACTCAGTGCTGATCTTAGTAATGCCTGCCTATGTCAAAAGTGACACAACACTCCCAAGAGCCCCTCTGGTCTTAAGAGGGACGATAAGAAATAAAGTATCATTTGAGGTTGGTCCTTTGCATCTCATCACAACCTGCAAAACTGGGAATTGTATACTTTGTAATCTAATGATCTGTTCTCAGCCTTGTTTTTAGGGGGGAGTTATCTGATTCTCCAGCTAAACAGCGGAGATAATGGATTTATTCGTGTTTATTGGGCTGGGCTCAGCTGGATTGGGGCATTTCCTGGGGACTGCAAAGCAAAAGAGGAGAGAATGGAGGAAGGGAGGAGATATGGAAGGAAACTGACGGAAACAACTGGAACAGCAGAGGCCCTGCTCACTGGACCCCTCAGTGTCCTATCCAAATGTTAGGTAGATTTCATAAAGATCCAGACATCCGTTTACATTGAGAAGACTCTGGGAAATGTCAGGGAGAACCAGTGACGGCACACTGATCAGGAGTGCCGGCCACTTTTCTCATCTATGTTTACTGAACGGAGTGGTCACCACCTCTAGCCCTGGAACTTTGTTATCACTTGGCTATTTCTATGCACTGTTTATTATTGTGTGTGGTTTGTACCCTTGTGCCATGACTAAGGAAACGGCTTCTCTGGTTTCAGTAAACACTGTGCATGCTGAAGCACAGCAACCACATAATCTAATCAACAAACAGGCACTTATGCAACAAAATGGACTTCTGGGCACATAGAGGAGAGAAGAAAGACTAATGGTTTGTCTTACAGTTCCCAAATGGCAAGGTATGCACGGTATGAGATTGTAGTGGTCTTCGTGTCTCACAAAGGCAACAAAATGATGTTATCATTGTGCAACTATTAGGTAATTAATGTTACCATTTATTTCTATGTTACCACCTGGTAGCAGTGGACTAAAGAGGGGATAAGCCAAGGGGCTGTGCAGTAGCAAAAGTTACAAAATATTGTGCATTGGAATTTATACATAAAACGGCTACATGCTTTAGAGGCCATTATCCAGGGATAACCACATTAACCATAATGACTTCTGTTTTGAACTGAAATATAATAGATAATTATCTTTATGACTGATATTGGAGCCCTGCAGATATATTAGATTGCAAGTGTTATCATATGATTTGCAGAGGCTGGCTCTAGGCGTTCCCCAGCACCATTGAGATGCAGATAAACATTCTGTGAATGTTCCCATCTCCAGTGCTATCTGCTGGCAACAGAAACTCCCCTGCAACTGGCTGTTAAACATTACAGCAGGGAGCAGTGCCTCAGAGCGTTGCAGGAGTGTTTGAGGCGCTAAGCCTGGCACTGGAGACAGAGAGACAGGTTCTGCCACACCTGTTGTTACTCATCTCTCACGCTCAGAAAATGCATCAAAAGAAAAGGAAAACTGAGTGAAAACTAAACTGCCATCTTGGTTGGTTTGGAATGTATGTCTTCAGACAACCCGTCAAAAAGGCTTTGAGTTTGATCCGGCCATACTTAAAAAATAGTTACTTCTTATTCATGCCTCATTTGCATGCCCAAACGGAATCTGTGGACTCCTTCAACATTTACTTTGAAATATATACAAAACCATTTTTATGTTAGTAAATGGTGGTGGTACACCTCATAAAAATAAAAAAGAAAAACTTCACACAATTTACAGATTTTTTGCCAAGAACACCAGAGAAGATAAAAGAAACGTCCACAGATTCCATTTGAGCATGCTTATTATCAGTTATATAATGCACAGACCACTTAGTAATGTAAATAAACTGCTGAGATACTGTCCTAGTCTACCTACCGTGGACAGTGAGTCAATGTGAAATAACTTAATGAACAATTAAGAAATAGATATTGAAAAATAAAGTGGTGAGGTAGATGTAAAGTCAACTTGACAAACGTAACAAAAGGAAAATTGATCTACCTACAGTATTTATTCACTGGTGTGGAAATAAATGTCCTTCCCCTCCTCAGCCGAACATGTCCATCATTTCCGTTCCCTTAGATCAGTCTCCAGAGACTCCACCAGTTAGTTTGACATCAGTCAATTGGAAAAGTAATGGTAGCAGTGTAAACATTTCTGTATTGTCCTGTTGACAGAGTGCTCAGACGTCCAAGGTTAAAGGACAGTTGTTAGGCCTTTGCTGCAGTTCCCATTAGGGTCCATTGTTCTGTCCACAACACCACAGACCCCCTCTCCCTTCCCCAGACTCCCTTCATTGGGGTCGCTGTCTTCTGAGCTGCCTTTACTCCTCCCCTGCTGTTCGCTCTGCCAGCTATGCCTACTGTAGATGTATCCGTTTTCGGGCCCCAGATTGGGGAAGCGGCTCCTCTTCATGCAAAGGATTTCCTTGAAGGCATATCTGAACTCAGGGCTGCGGCAGTAAATGAGTGGGTTGAAGGCAGAGTTAGCGTAGCCAATCCAGTTGAGTATCCGGAAGGTGAGGTTGATGTTGTCCACCTTCCATATGGCCACCACCACGTTGAGCAGGAAGAAGGGCAGCCAGCACAGGGTGAAGATCCCCATGATGATGCCCAGTGTCTTCAGGGCCTTGTGCTCCCGCAGGCAAAACTTGGTCTTCTTGGTGCTGCGCCCGTCGTTGGCCTCCAGAGATCCGGGGTTGTTGTTATGGGTGTTATGAAAACGGCCCACGCTTTGGTCAATCTTCCGCAGTTGGCGCTTGGCCTCCTGGAAGACGCGGCTGTAGACAAAGACCATGATGACCAAAGGGATGTAGAAGGAGATGATGGAGGAGGTGATGGCGTACGCTGTGTTGGTGTTGAAATCGCAGCAGTTACTGTTCGCAATGCAACGCTTGGCTTCGATATCATCTGATGTCCACCACTTCATGTGGATGGGCAGGAAGGAAATCAGGGCTGCGATCACCCACACCAGCAGCACCACAATGCGAGCCTTGCATTTAGTCAGCATAGACTGGTAGCGGAAGGGAGAAGTGATGGCCAAATAGCGGTCTAGAGCTATGACGCATAGTGTCTCGATGCTGGCAGTCACACACAGCACATCAGTAGCAGTCCAGAATTCACACCAGAAACTACCAAAGTGCCAGGTATTGAAGATGATGTAACACGCTCCAAAAGGAACCACAATGAGGCCCATCACCAGGTCAGCACAGGCCAGAGACGTGATGAAACAGTTGGTGACATTTTGGAGACGCTGGAAGCGGGCAATAGCCGTGATGACCAGGATGTTGCCAAAGACAATGCTCAAGACGAGTAAGGACATGAGCATGCCCAGTAGAACCATTTCTGCCTCACTGTAACTGTCCTCATTTTCAGGTGGGTCTGACAATGAGATGTTCGTCTCTTCACTCACATTGAGGAACACTGGGGGGGTCGGACTTCCCATGATCTGAGGAGACCAGATGTGGATAACACACACACACGCACACACACACACACACATACACGCACACACACACACGCACAGATTATGTGAGGTGAAAATCACAATTTACAGACAATCTAAAGTACACTGACATGGAGAGCAAAAGAAAAAATAAATATTGTTGTTAGAAATACATGAATTGTAAAATGCTATGTGTCATTTTTAAACAAAATTAACTAAGCTAAACTAGTGAGCACTGATGTGTCTGTTTTATTTATTTTCACAAAAAATAAGAGAAAAAAAAGAAAAGAAAATAACTTTACTGTACCAAAACCACCATGTGATTTCATATCCTCCTAGGCTTCAGCAAGCATAGCTTGAAAAAGCATGTTAAATAAGTCAAACTAAAATAAATTTACAAACCTCCACAGGTAGTTGTCCTGGCCTCCCATACAAAGTAGAAATCTCAGGGTTTGGGTAGTTTCTGCAAGTATTCAGTTTCACATGTCCTTCTTTCTACTTTCTCTTTTTCCTAATCTCCGTGTGTCTCACTCACTCAGTCCCTCAGTTGAGCAGTGTTTCTTCTAATGTGTCTCCCAGGCTATTTGTCAGAGCCCTTATAACATGCAGTGGTGACATCATGGTCGGTGCTCAGCCAATCAGACGACCAGCCTGTGGAGGGAGCTGAGAGCTCCCGAGAGTTTGAACTCACAGTCCCCGCAGCTGCAGGGCTGCAGAAGAGAAAAGGTGCAAGCACATGCAAGCTCTTGTTAGGACTTTTTGTTCTTGTTTTAAGAATTCTGTAAGAATTAGCCTCAAAACACTGCATATACATCCACTGATTTTAGAATTTATGTATTGTGTTCCAAGTTCAGTTAAAGCATGATATAATCCCTGGACTGGGGAGATTTTACAGCTCTTGCTTGTTAATGAACAGTCTGGGCCATATTAAAGAACACTTGAAGCTTTAACTGTTTTAAGGTTAGGAAAACTGGCGGCAAAAGTGATGTAACTGGCAAGTTAAACTATAGCCTATAACTTTGTCTGGATGAGAATTAAAAAAAAGACTATCCCCCACTGACCCTTTCCTGACAAAACCTTGCTAACTATCTGTTTTCTTCTGTCATGGGACTACTGACTGGTACGACATAAAAATGTATGCTACAGTATCATTAAAAAATTGAGGGTCTTGAAATGACATATGAAATGAAAAAATACCATTTTTGATTATGTAATGCTACTTGGATAAATATTTAAAGGTTCAACTACTGTAAACTGAATCTTCACCCATGGGCCTTTACTGTTCCCATCTTGAAAATCTGAGAATATACCCTTCTACTGAACTCAAACAAATTCTCATGCTATACCTCATCAAAATAGACACATCTATTTAGGTTTCAGGACAAATTTGCATCTCTGTACAGTTTACATAACTCTGCAAACCGCCAAACATGCCACTGTTCACTGGAAAGTTTGTGTGGCTTTAGCTGAGATAACATTCAAATTCTGAGCAAGCTAATGTATTAGCAGTTTCTAACACGGAGCTCTGTGTTTGAGCAACAATGTCAGCGGTGACAGCAGAAAAAGGCAGCAGGATGAGAACTGATGAGCCACTGTGGTGTGTAAGTGGTTTTTCAGTGACAATTGTTCCTCCTTTCTAGTCTTAACTTTGTCATGCCTTAGCCCTACTCATACTGGTCCTCGCTGAATAACAATCAATGTGTGTGTGCGTGTGTGTGTGTGTGCGTAGAGGGGGGTACACTGAGGGTGGGCATGTACTGTACGTTCGCACACACAAGAATAACCATGTGTGTATTTACATGCATAAGTGAGGTAAGAACCAGATCACCTTGTTTAAAGTGAGGCTTCCAAAACTCTGGTAACTGCCAGACAATTTAGGCTGGGGAAGCCCTACACAACTGAACAGACTGTGGGAAGACTGGATACCACACACTTAGTGACTGGAATTCACAAGTTTATTTTATCTTGCTCCATAAAGGCACACGAGACCATGGGCGTAGGAAGCAGTTGGCCATTGGGGGGGACAGATTTGACTAAGTTTTTCAAAAAACAGCTCTGCAATACTCATTTCTACTCATTTTCAACTTTTAAAAAGGCTATCTGAAAATAAAGAAAGAATGACTCAGGTGCTAAGTGACAGATCAGACTTTATGTGTTTCGCCTGTTTCTCATTAATAATAATACAATAACAATAATAATAATTTCCGTCTTCGAATTACAGTGTTTTATGTAGGCTAGTTGTATTTTCCTTCCGACTAACTGCACTGATATTATCTGGTTTCTAGTCATTTATTTTTTGCGGTGCACTGGTCCTTTTTAAGAGCCAAGTGTGTTTTTTCTCCAAGCCCTGCTACAACACTGACTGGCTTTAGCTTGAAAAGATGTTAATTATAAAGTACATACAAAAAGCCAACACAGTACCTGTTCCATTACGGTAGGATAATAGGATAAGATATTTAATTTAGGGCCAGAGTGACACCTCTTCACATGATCTATGCAGTTTTGTTTTTGGCTGCAGTTTGGAGCGCTGCCTTGGCTGCTGTCTGCTCCTCACCGATATGAAGCCCTATCATTTCTTGTGGCGCACTTTTTTCATATGGAGATACTTCATTCAACTTCATTCCACATTGCACGAAGTCAAAGGATTTTCAAAATAAAAGTCCCGCGGTTGATTTTTCAATGCGAAGGCAAAATAACACAATGTCGTGGTTTATTTTTTGAGGGGGACTTTTTAAGCATCTTTTAATATTGGAGGGGACATGTCCCCCCTGTCCCCCGTGTTTCCTACGCCCATGCACAAGACACACATGATGACGAGGTAAATACACGAGTTCTAACAGCACGTAAGCTAACCCTCCCCAATCTTGCAAAATCTCGTGCTACTACAGCACAGAACCAAAATAAGCATGTAGGTGGAGCATTTTCCTTTCCATACTTATGTATTTTTGTACCATCTCTACCACTGTGACCCCCAAACCACCGTGGGCTCAGTCTGATCTTGAAAATCACTGGTAGCCAACTTGTGTGCCCCCTGCCTTTAAGAACTCCTGGTTAAAAGCACAACAATGTACAATCTATATTGATAAAGCTGCAGTCTGGTCAAATTGTTCTTAGCTGTCCATCACAGGATGTCAGCTCTAAGAGAGATGATCAATGGTTCTCGGAATCATGCGTGTGTCTGAGTGTGTGTGTGTGTGTGTGTGTGTGTGTGTGTGTGTGTGCATAAGTGGAGTGTGGTGCGAGTATGTGGCTTAAGGAGGTCTGCGATGTGGGATTAACCGGTGCTCCGATAATGGATCAACAGAGAACACACTGTGCCAGCTTGAAATGAAGCAGAATGAAAAAAGCTATTGGTGCAAAACAGAAAATGTGGGTCCACTACGGCAAAACTGGCCTAGGTAGGCGGAGTCAGTACTAGAGATAAAAACAGACTACGCCACGGCATACAATGCTTCTTTTATTTAATATAAATGACATTGTTTATTATGGTTTGATCTATGGTTTATGATGATGCCGGCTGCCTTTTTGCACTTGATTTAAGCGGCTAACTCCGCCTCCGCTGCCTTCGTCAACCCAGAGCGCCCCCCCCGGCGTGAATAGCTGCAGCCTGTTAATCATATGATTCTAAGCAAAAAAAAGTTTAAGTACAGTAAGAGGTCAAGATATGTTTGTGCACAATATAACCATTGTGATAGAACATGGATCATAAACAGGGCCTTAAGAGAATTGGATAGAATAGAAGAGAGATAGAAGAGATGTGTGTGTGTGTGTGTGTGTGTGTACGCAGGCCTGTCCTAGCCTGACTGTAGAAAGTGCTGATGGTTTCCAGAGCTCTGACTTTTCCTTGAATAGAGACACCACAGGCGCTAGCATTAGCTCTCACAAAAGCCCATCTGACTGATGACGCAACAAATTAGACCAGTGACTGGCATAAGCTGGAATCTCAGTACTCCATGTATATGGAGACCATACAAATTACTTACTATGAATTTCTTCCTAAAATAAAACAATTCATTCAGGTGGCCACCCATTTACTCTTAATGTATAACATAGTCTGGTGGGGATTTCTCATGTTGCTATTGGGCCCTAAAACATGCTCACACATCAACCTACATTTCAAAAGCTTAATCTAGACTGTCATGCATGCAATGGCTTTGAGCCCTGAACTCCTTATTATTGGTTACTTGTAATATTTGTGATCTAGGGAACTGAGCTTATTCGACTGCTTAAACGTCAATCTGGGTAAGAGCATCAGATATTTGCATTAAATGTAATGTAAATGTGATTCTGTTCAATGTCCTGTTTTGAAGCTTTGGAAAGTGGATGTTCGATTAATCATGACCGGTTTCCTCAGCCTGTGATGTTTGTCTTCCTGTATCCTGTCACTCCCGGATAGAGCCGGTCCACTTTTGGAAACCCACTAAGCGACTTGGCTCCCGTCTCCAGTTAGATACTGTACATTTGCTCCGTTGAGTCAAACAGTGTTACATCTCTCCCACCTCCCCCGCCACCTCCTCCTTCAGTCCTCTTTTCTTCTTCATAGGGTTTTATGATGCCCTACTGACCCAACCTCGACCCCCCCACCCCCACCCCCACCCCCCCCCACCCCCATATTCCCTCATCCTCTGTGTGGAACAATACCTGGAGGCATTATTCCTCTGGGGAACCTGCTTGTTTCAAGAGCGGGAGAGGAAATGAAAGGGCTGTAACTCTCTAATTAAAAATACTATACTAGTAGATATACTGATACAAAATTCTAAAACAATAACAAGGTCAGAAGTATGGGTAAAATGAGGGGGGATGCTATTTGTAAAGAATAATATGACAAGTACAAAACATACAGTCTATTTTCACATGCCTCTCTTGTACCCTATCTCTTGTTTTCTCTCTTTCAACATACATCAAAAAAACATGTAACGTGACCTGGTGGTGCAGATGAAAGTACTATTTCCCAGATGCATTTACAAGTAGTTAGGTTTTTGCTAGCATGTCAGGTATATAAGCATTTGGCCAAACCATTGTTCCACAAGCCATCCTTTTCTCACCTCCAGACTTTAACTGCAGGAGCCAAATAGGCAAAAAATGAATGAAGACATCAGAAAATGAGTTTCAAATTGAACGCGATAATGTGAAAAAATATTTCTCTGCCGCTGACTGTCCAATCATGTCTAATCCATTCAGGCACTGTCTGATTTTAGGAATGACTTTCCAGGCCAATCAATTCATGTCCTTATCTAATTCATGTGAACAGAAGCATTCCTTGGGGATTAGTCCAGAGCCTAAATCATTAATTGCTTCTGTGGTATCAGAGGCCCCTGGAGGACTGCGGCTGAGTTCCACCCAAAAACTAATGGGCGTATAACCGACACAGACAAAAAAAATCCATTGCTGTTTGCTCTGCCATGCCAACTTAGTGGCAGAATGTTGTCTACTTGTTGCAAGTGGGAAATTCAATCAATCATTGTAAACAGTCGGCATAACATGTTGTTCAGTCAATAGAAATAGTAGGTCAGAACCGTTTTGTATGTTTTGAATGGATCGGCGTAAGCAGCCAGACTAGTACAGGTTTTGAACTTGCAGCACACCTCATTGTTCACAAAGTTTGCCCCTGGTTGCAGAGTTCAGGCTCAGGAAAAGCCTGTGAGTCAACATTACATTACAACCAGTTTACTGTACAATTGAAAAGCATTAAGGTGGTGGCTTCAAGAACGTGACGTAGTCCACAGGCCGGGGACAGCTCCACAGCCTGTGATAATGACGCCCACTGACATATGGAGAGGGGAAATGAAAGAGACTGTCAGTGTGAACGTTCACATTAGGCACACCAACGTCAATGATAGATTGTTTAAGGGTGATGCGGTGCTGCATTGCACTAACACAACATGCCAGACTCTTCTAGAATTAATAACTGTGTGGGTCCATCCTTCATCTTGCCCACACTCCCTTCCACTCTCATTTTCCCAAAAGTGTTGCTATGGTCAAAAAGCTCGGCCTGTTTCCAAAACAGTAACCTTTCTGTACTGGTCACCACCACAAATCAACAAGCATTTCACTGTTTGGCATTCACAGTAAAGAAAAGAATAAATAGAGCCTATGCCAAGGTAAACTGCATTTTAGTCAGTGGAAGGGGGCAGAGCTGCTCCCCCCAGCCTTTCTAGGCTTGGTGTTATCTACAGGCCAGAGTAATCATTGGTCTCATGGGGGTCACTTGGTTTGTCTGATGTCTTATTGATCCTGTCATACAAACACAAACCAGCACAGGGGGGTACATGACTTCATGTCTGAGAAGGTTAAAGGTTAAATAATGCGACTGACC
This sequence comes from Centroberyx gerrardi, assembly GCF_048128805.1. Classification (NCBI taxonomy): domain Eukaryota; kingdom Metazoa; phylum Chordata; class Actinopteri; order Beryciformes; family Berycidae; genus Centroberyx; species Centroberyx gerrardi. Next base: position 15,397,566 of record NC_136012.1, on the reverse strand, counting down.
TAGTGCCCTATTCTGGCAAACCTGTAACCAGAATCCCTGTCACAGGACAAAAGCAACATTCCTCTCTTATTACAAGTGTCTACAGCGCTCATGGACTTAGCACAGGGTTAATAATATGAATTACGCAGTGAAGGCTGAACTATTACTATAGCACAGATAAGGTTATTCATTCCACAGGCATCTGTAGAGGACATTGTTGCTAACCTATCCAGTGAATCCTGGTGATTTGTTTCATTAAGGCCATACGCAGTGTAATGTAATTCAAAGCTCTGGGCAATAAAGGCCAGTGTCAGAAACATCAAGCTACCAACTGTGCCGAGTGCTCAGAGAACATCTTATTTGATTTTCCCATTGGGAAGCCTTCAGCGTAACCCTCTGGGGAGAAAATTAGAAATTATGCATTACAGTCTACATGACTCAGGGCAGAAGATGCCCTTTACACAAGGCTTTAATCAATGTACACTAATCTGTACCATTCAGCAAAAAGGTCCCCAGCAGACCTCAGATCAGCACAGAGGGGAATAATCTTACATCTTTTGGTGGAAAAACACCGGAGGCTTTTAAGATTCAGCCCCAATACATTCCTCCCTATACAAATATACAAGAACAGGGTGAAAATCCAACATTATAGCCTTTCTAGCAGTCGTTCTAACAGGGAATCTGTATGGCATCTTGTGGTGTTTATCTACCCTTACCCCTTAGTGCCATCTGAATGCTTGTGGCTGATGAATATTTTCCCACCACAAACAGTTTGGGTTGAGTCATCAATCTTTAATGGGCATGGGCAGTAGTAAATGTGAGGAGATAGGTGGGAGAGTAAATAGAGCTATAAATAAATGAACAGCTACCATTTTGTCTCTCAAATGGCTTGAATGAAAGTGATGGACCAGAAGCATCTGAGGACCAGTCCTGGAACTGTCGAGGATATTAACCATCTATATGAACAAAAAGCCTTTTTTATTGTCCCCAGTTAGTATTCACGGGACAGAAATAAGGATGCGTGCCATTTTCCCTCGACACCTAACTGAGCTTGGATAATCCTTGAATGAAGTTATTTTTCATACACTACCAGTCAAAAGTTTGGACACATCACATATTTCTTCATTTTTACTATTTTCCACATTTTAGAATAAGAGTAAAGACATCAAAACTATAAAATAACGCAAATGGAATTATGCAGTGAACAAAAAAGTGTTAAATCAAAACTATCTGATATATAAGAGTCTTTAAAGTAGCCAAAGGCTTTGGAAAGAAATGTATACATAGGCATCAACTTCACTATTTATATTTGTCTAAGAAAAAATTCCAAGCATTTAAGCATAAGCCTTTAGATCAAAATGGCTTTAAGAGAATGAAAAACATGGTACATTCAATCAGGTGTGTCCAAACTTTTGACTGGCAGTGTATATAAAGATATGGATTTTTAATCTTATTTTATCTCTATTGTGATCCTCAACTTGTAACTAGAATACAGAATAATTTGTTCATTTGCTCTATTATATGAGGAACACTGTTACCTGTATGATGTGACTCCAAGACTCTAGTGTACATTTAGACAATGGGGAGTAGCGCTGAACCCCTGACCTGATTATGTGTCCCCCCCCCCCAAAGTGATTCATGTCTGAATAAACAGGGTGTGGGCTGATTTCTTTCTCTGTGCTGCTGAAGGAAGAGGCTCCATCCTCTAACACCTCCCTCCACTAAACCTCTTTCCAGCGTCTCTGGTAATTCAGCTCTCCCACTGTAATTAACTGCGAAAAAGAGTTAACTTTTGACCCAGTCCACTCCAAGTGAGAGGGAGATCTGAGACGGTCTCTCTCTGGTTTTGTTTTTCTCTGTAACTTTGGGGAGCCATCCAACATGCATATTCACAAGATGCAATCCCCGCGAGAGAGAGTAGAGAGCGTACCAGTGGTGCTAAGAACTTAATGTCTCAATGATAATACTTTAGAGGAGGGCTTCCCATTCTTTCTGCAAACCTGTACAGTAAAAACAGATGTAACGAATCACACAGTGCAAGCTCAGTGATTTGTGGGTGTTTCTGAGGGGAGTAAGTGTAATTTCCTTATCACTCCAATAGCATGAACCACCTGTTTTTCTGTCTCAGCACACAAACACGCACACAGACACTCAGTGCCAGTCTCATCTTTGGTAATGAGCTGAGATGTGCCACCATCAGCCAACCCCTCCCTGCCAGTCTATTGTTCAGAGCCTCAGAGCCTCAGGGGATTAATGGATTGCACTGTGGCTTGATGCACACTGACAGACCAGAACAACCCCAGAAGATCTGTTAAATGAAAAAAGCCATGTTTAAATTAACTGTGAGTGATTTCATAACACCACTCTCCATTATCCAACATATCTTCTGATGCTGGTTCAAGTATGAATGCATGTGTGTGTGTGTGTGTGTGTGTGTGTGTGTGTGTGTGTGTGTGTCCTGTAGTTGCTGAGATTGAGCTGCATTGGACTGCTGCTTTGAGAGTTTAATCCTGCAGAACAAGGCATACCTCTGTTTGATTGGCAATGTAAACACTTTTGGGCTATGAAGGACTACAAATAAATGCAGGGGTTATCTAGCAGGCCATATTATCTCTTTGTGTCTCGATGTGCTAAGCCATAACATGTTGTTGCGGTTTAATTTTTTTCTTCTTTGTCAGCAAGAGACAATGAATCTTTCAGGTCTGCCTCGGGCCTTAACAGATATTTTCTGCAGCTCAGCTGTAATCAGCACCAGCCGCAGTCAGAGTCCATCTTGCAGCCACATCTGTGATAACAACAGAGACTGGCTAACACTTGAAAGCTGGGCTCAAAACACAGCTTGAAGGTTCATCCAAAATCTTACATGCTAGTCATTAAAGGACAGTGTGTCCAAATAGCCCGAGGGACTTTCTGATATCAATGCACTTATTTATCTTTGCTCTGTCACACTTTCTATTTGCTTATCTTACTGATGTGATCTAGGCTGTTTTGCTATGTTGTCGTTGTAATGATATTACTACTTGATATTACTAGACCAGATTGACCCTGGGCCTAAGCTAACTACAAAGAAAAAGTTCCATTCTTTATTCAGTATTAATGTAGCTGTACTCATTTTGTACTTTTGGGGCTTTAGGATGGGTATGAAGGGGTTATGAGGGCTATCCTTGACTAAATGCTAACCAAAGAAAAGTAAGAAGCTACCTCCAATTGTCTTCAGTGCATGAGCCATCAAACGATATCACAATGAACCAAATTCAGTGGCATCCAAAGGGGAAAGGTGAATTGAAAGCAATATTGTTGAGCATTATTTTTGAAACCAATTTCTTTAATTACAGTGGTATGTCTATTAAAAGTCACGTGTTATATGACAAAAGTCCCTTACTTTTATGTTGTTATTATAAACAAAATTAAACTCTTGGACAATAGCATGTACTGTTGCAAGTTTTGTTGGTCATGTGGAAATGCAACGCAATGCAAAGAAATTGCACTTTGCATTAAAATCAGGAGGCTTTGCATTTCATTTTTGCAATAGCGGTATAGCCCAAATGACTTGACAATCCGTTCTAGTCAAGCATGAAATTGGTGAAAGACTGCAAGGAAATCCATACACTTCATTCAAAAGAAGCATGAAATTGATTACAGACTGAAAAAAATATTGAAAAATGGGAAATATAATTGTGTAATAGCCTACTCATTAGCATATATAAGTAAGTCACTGATCAAATTAATTATAAAGCAAATATTTTACATGTTTACTTGTATGTTACTTATATGGTACCCTTCCTGTAAAGCACTGATCAAGAAATAGGAGGCCACAAGAGGATCACAAAAAATCACAAAAAAATAAAACATTCAATTGTTGAGCCTGACTCAGTTTCAGTTTCTGATCATTATGGGAAGTGTCAGAGGTACCTTTGGTTTAACCCTTGCTTACTGTACATTGTTACTACATGTATTGAGTGCATTTATCAGGCTAAGCAAACTGATTTCAACAGCTGTGGTTACAGTCCACCAAGGACTGTAGGGAGTTACAACCTCTAAATATGCTAACACAGCTGCCTTGAATCAGCAATAGTGCTGTGTACTGCATATTCAAGAACAGCCACTAAATATGTCTCCCTAATCTGATTTTAGCAACTGCATTAAAGAAATAACTGTTTTATTAAGAGGCTTTTATGGGGATAACCTAATTGCATGTACTGAACCCCACCCCCAATTCCCCAAGGACTATTATAAAATATTTGTTTTTCTGAGCCACCGAAGCATGCCAGTGGCCATTTTTGGGTAATAAATCAAACACTGACATGCCGACAGTAGTCCATGAAAATAAGCATGGAAATAACAATGGCATAAACTCCTAATGGGAGTTAAGAAAAATGAGATGATGCAATTCTTCTCTGAAGGATTATAGTTTCTCCTCTGCTGCACTGCTGTTATCTAGGATTGGTGGTTTATGTGTTTGGATAGCTGTGGGGTGAGGACTGGTCTTAGTTGGACCACTGTAAATCTTCCAGTGGATATAACAGTATTTTCCTATACAAGCTTGTGATAGGTCCTTTGACAGCTCTATATCAGAGAGGTAAGCTGGCTGACGAAAGACAAGCTTAACTCCCAGCTTGCTTTTTACTGTTCTGCAGCCCCACCGGCCTGTTTGGCTTTGTATTAGTGTTGGCCCGCAGCCTCGTACAACACACACCGACTATACGATGACACACACACACACACACACACACACACTCTCACACACCAACACACTCTCACACGTTAACAGTGGAAAGTCATGCACATGCATTCTGATGAAGTTGTCAGAGCTACTCGTTAGCTACTGTGGGGACAGCTGAGAGCTGAAACACAAAGACATGCATGGATACACACATACTGATGAAAAATTACACACACACAGACACACACACACACACACACACACACACACACACACACACACATAGGCTCCCATCATACCTCTGCCTTTGTATGAATCTTACCTCCAATATTTATTTGATTCTTTAAAAGTAGTCATTTTCATCTTTCACTATGGAATAAAAGTCTGAGCTTTCATTCAAAGGTTAATGGAAAATGTCAATGTATACCCCAAGGAATATTATTATAGGTTCCTCTAAGGTAGCCCAGGTCTGATCAGTTTAAGTACCGACAATTTTGCAAGCAGACAGCTGTTTCCACTGTGCTTTCACAATGAGCCACTACTGCCAGTCAGTCACGCTCATGTCTGGCATTTAGATCAAAATGAATAAACCTGACCTAAGTACAAACATTGTAAAAAACCGTATCTTCATCTGCTTCTCTGCAGGCTATGTAAACCCTGAGGTCATTCAAAACCTGCGGGCATACTGAATAAGTGCTGATTATAATCAGCCTCAATTAAATGTCACTGGTTTCCCTTTGAAGGGATTTCCTGGGGGTGATTGTGGCTATCGATGAAATAGAAAGTTAGAGGTCGGACCAGGAAGTTATGATGAATGACGGAGAGGATGTGTGGAGAGACCAGCTGGGGTCAACGCTGGTTAACAGTGTGTGAAGTTAACATTACTGTCACAGTTTGGCACTGGGTTTTTCCATGCACAATTATGGCCACTCTGTCTGGTCATCTGTGCCAAATTCGGTGTCTGTTCTCTGAGCGATGCCAGAATAATCACCAACAAAATCTTTTCAGAGAGCTCTGATACCGCGAAGATTGTAAAACTCACTGACTTGATTATTTTAAATATGCATTCTAGTGTTGGGATGCAGAGAGGAAAGCTCTGTCGTCACAAACCATCTGCTGTGTACCACATGTGTGTGTGTGTGTGTGTGTGTGTGTGTGTGTGTGTGTGTGTGCATCAGTGTCTGTGTCAGTTTGTCTGCATACTTGTTTGCACATCTTGGCGTGTTGGTACTATAGGTGGAGGAGGTGATAATGCATTTACATGTCTCAGGGTCATATCTGCAGCAGTATTTGTTTGTGCGTTACTGAATACCAATCAGGTGCTCAGCTCTATACCAACAACTGTCTACTTTCATCCTCGAGCCAGCCGCGAGAGATGGTCAGAATTGACTGGGCGGCCGACATGCATGAGCGCACACCCTGACCCTGGCTTCGCAGGTCAACAACCTCATTCTGCCCTTGAGGATATTGCTGTGCAGCCAATACATGCCGTCTCACTCCGCTGATCCTGTCTGAGTGACTTAATGGAGATAAACGTAGCTTAGCTGTTCTCCCAGTGATGAACCTCTGGAAGCTAGCCCAAAGGAAGATGGGACAAGCCTCGAGGATGGGGCTAATTACAGGCCATTATCACACTAATGACTTGATAGCACAATAGCGCAGCCTTGTAATTCTACAAAAATCACAGGTTAAACGAATTGAACCCGAGCAGCCACTCTACAGAATTTTATGTAATATTTCCTGCTGGGAAGACAGCTTTTTTGATTTCCTTGGCAGGTTGCCCTCACATGCATGTTGGGAATGCATTGTCTAAGGAACAAGAAAACTTGGTGTGCCTTCCTCCTCATAGAATTTCCATCAATCAATCTTTGTCTCATTTGTGCAAATCCTACAGTATACACACACACACAGAAACAAGCATGCACAGTCACAGACACAGAAACACACACACACACACACACACACACACACACACCAAGACAAGGGCCACTGCATTTATATTTGTGCGTGACAGAATGAGTTGTGAGAGGAAGTGGAAACAAGGCTTAAAGAATTTGATGCTTCACAGCCTGCCGGCAGATTGCTTCTGCAGGTCCCAGGACAGATTATTAATGTTTGTTTACTGTGAGTACAACTGACGGCCACATGGGTGGAGCAGTAAATGTTCTCCTCAAGTCAGCTTTGCATAGAGCATTTATACCAGGTTAATGGTGGGGCTTACGTGGTTTCAGTGTCTGTGTAAAGATGTAGAGCTGGAGATAAGGAGGAGAAAAGGAGGAGAAAAGCCAAGCCTTACCTGGCATTTACTTTGTGTAAACTACAGCCAGCGAAATGCCTCTGCAACTACCATCTCCTGTAGCCTATACTTTTAACAGTATCACACAAAGGTCATCCACAAGCCCAACCTGGATAAGTGTAATTCTCTCTGGTATGAAGAGAACTGACAAGTTATCTAACATCATGAGGAAATAAAAGTGAATATCTGTCATCTTTCCTTAAAACAACTTACAGTAGGCTATTGTATTACTGAAACAGAACCATTGTTTCCTTCTTCTTCAACAAGAACAAGCTGTACTGGTCTTTTCTGACACACTTTTCAATACAACTGGATGATGTTGTTGTTTACACTTCTGAAAGGGGGAAGAGTTCTCAACTACAGTAGAATTAGAAAAAGCAATGCAGGTAGCCTACGTGATTTAAAGAAAAACAAAAAAGTTATGTGAATGAACATCTTACACCGAAGAGAATTAAAAAACACAGTAATAAATATGATAAAACACAAAAAAGAAGTGATTACAAATTTATGCAGGTGAAGAAAAAAAAAGAAAGAAACTGCTTATAAAACATCTCACTTCAAAACAAACCAAAGAAATAAAGAATACAGAAAGAAACCAAAAAAATCAAGATAACAAGAAAATACACAACTAAATTGGATAACTGAATCCAAATCACATCAGAAACAACATGGGGGGAAATGATAGAACAACAATAAAACAAAATGGACATTGAAATAAATGAAAAAGTTAAAATAGTCGTAATACAAGCAATGAAATTATAGGGGAAGTGAGCGTGGAAGAGTGGGAGGGTGTACCACATGTGTGTGTGTGTGTGTGTGTGTGTGTCAGTGTGTTATCGTGTGTGCAGGAGGAGAGAGATAAGTTGTGTGCTGAGTTACTGAGGCAAAACTTTGAGCAGTTTGGCCATCAGATAGGTCCTAAGTCTATATTTGAAATGGCTGAGAGATAAGTGAATTTATGCATTCATTTCCCTAATGGTGGCCTAAATATTCATCCTTTGTCTCCAAATACGGTTTGAACTTAAACCATACTCTATTAAGCTCCCATGCATGACTGTTTAAATTGCTATTTCAGTATTGCCGTTCCCTGACAAATGTGATGCATATGACTGATGAACTAATCAAGCGTATGCAGTTCTTCGGTTTATCTAAGGGCACACAAAGGAAGTGTTGAATGCTATTCTGAGGTTTCTGAACTGTACCGTTGGGTGGTGTTCTCTATTTTTTCTGCCTTACCGTGACTTCTAGTTCCTCCTTTTTCTCCAAGGGGACATGCTGTCCAGCTCTTATCAGATACTCGCCACCCAGAGGAAGAAGCAAATTGATGTTGCATAACCACTTAGGGGCTCTGAACGAGGCCTGTGGCTTGCTGCTGTAACTTGACTTGTGTCCGACGCCCATATTTTGTACATTGTCGATGTGAGTCCTTCATGGAATAATTAATGCTAACAGACTAACTAATGCCGGATAAACAATATAAACAGTAAATAATGCAGATAATGTATCTCTAAATGAATTGCTCATTGAGCATAGCTTTACTGGGCATTCCCTGCATGCACCCAGTGCCAATTGGGGGAAATTTGAATGTTTAGTCTATTACATTTCTGATGGTGAGGCAACCTCTGCACTGTAAGCTCTTACTTCACACAGAATAAACATGTCAGCACTGTGGCAGGTTGCTGCCTGGTATAGTGTATCGACGTACCTACGTAATATACTGACCTTACATACAAAATATCCCCCCCCAAACTTCACTAGGATTCACAAGAGATAGATTGGGCGGTCCAGAATCTTTCCTATAAAAACTACTAACACAATCTCAATCCACTGATTTGGCAGCAGTCCTATGATGCCAGATTCAAACAGGCATCTGCCTGTTTGAAACACCTACTAAATCACCACATTTGTCAATGTATTGATGTACCGTTCATGTTGCAGAGAGCACAGGTTTATCCTTATCTAGAGATGCAGTTTAATGGAGGACGGAGGCTGTGCCACCCTGGGACAAATCTCTGGGTCGCCCCGTCTTCTTGTCCGGGCAGCTTGGGATGCTGGGGCGTGTTGACAACATTCTTATAAGTATTTGTTTAGCCAGCCTTCACCATGTGAAAATTACCTTTAACTTTCTGTCATAGTGCTGTATAAGCCAATTTTACGGAACCAGGACTGCACTTGTTTAGATACCAAGCACCACCACAGATCCTAATCTCCATTGATTCTATTGACTTAACCAATGAGGTTAGTCCAAGCTCATTTCATCCTCATATGTACATGGTTCCTCATCACTTCTGTTCCTATTGGCGTCATATTGCAGTAATCCCTCCACCTCCCAGTGTCATCCTTCACTAACCTGTAAACATTTTTTGTGATACTCTATTGATCCCATGAAGGAGAAATTCTCTTTTATGACTTGCTCGCTCCACAGGCAGACACACAACAGCAGCTGGTGAGGATTCAATGTCTGCTGTCACGGGGCTTGAACTCTGAGCCAGTTGAAGCATTGTCACTCCACTCACTCATCTTGTTTCTGATTCCACTAACGTTTTATATCTCAAATGACCATATGAGGAAGTAAAATAGATTATGGCAGCACAAAACAATGTATCTAGCTATACTTATGTTTGAGAAGGAGACAGTCGTTAAGAAGAATATGAGTGATTATCTGAGTCTCGGAAAGAGAACACTTTAGACACATTTATTAGACAAATAGTTTGTTTCCATTCTGTATGGAGGGCCAAGATCTCTGGCATTTTCATGACCTGACTTGTCCCCTTTCACTGAGGAAGTGTATTTAGATATATGACATACTATGAAGAATATAGCGGAATCATGTGAAAGCCAACATTATGAAGTCAAGGCAAGTTTAGTTGTATGGCCCTTAATCACAGTTGCTGCCTCAAAGGGCTTCACAACAGCCACATTATGAAAACAATAAATCAAAACTATTACATTATTCGACTGGCTTGTAAAACGCGGTGCGATAAGCATTTCTAACAACTATACTTGTCATATTCTCTTCTGCATTTCCTTCCTGTTTTGAAGAGAGTTGGTTCTTTAGTTTCCTTTCCTAAGCCTAAGTCTCATTTACTAGTCTCTACTCCTTTGTTCTTACATTTTTAAATTACTCTAACCAGCCAGACTCATGTTCCCTGGCATTAGAAAACCCAGCATAGAACTGGGAATCCTGGGAATTCTCCCTGGAAATGGCTTGGGAGTGGGTCTGTGTGTGTTTATGTGAGTGTGTGTGTGTAAGACAGACAGAGAGAGAGAGAGAGAGAGTAGAGACAAGAACAGAAAGAAAAAAATGACTGAAACAGAGGATAGAAGAGCCCCATCTCAGGTTAAAGACGCACTTTCAGGAGGACTCAGAGGTACCAATCAAAATATCTGCTCCTGTTCTCCTTGGGAGAGAGAATGGAGGAGGCACACTTAAGATACCTGGTGTACCAATTTATGCTGCATTATTTTCCCCCTAATATTATATTTGCCTATCCTACGATAGCTTTGGGTTTGCACACTGAGCACAGCAGTGGTTATTCCCCTTATGTGGAGAGTGATAGGAGAGAGTCAAAGCCTCACATTAAACCCTGACTGTAGCCACTGGCCTGGGTAATTGGAAACCTCATTTAGCAGAGCGGTGACGTACAACAGTTAGTACAAACGCTGCCACACGAGCCCCCGCGGATGACGTGCCTAGGAGTGGGAAATATTCACCCATGGGCACGCATCTGCCAGGGCACACACAGTTGTAAATCCTCCCCCCCGAGGATCACAGTTAGCTCCTAATGTCAGCTCCTGTGGGGAAAATTACTGTGGAGTGGAGTGCGCACATGTAGCAGGCACTATCGGCCAAACAGACTTATGATGGTGCATGCTTGAGTATCAGAGAGACACGTGAGGTATTTTATATCATAACAAATTTAAGGGCACACAGAACCGTTAGGCACGCAAGGAATCTTAAATAGACTTTGCCAGAGGCTGTAAGGAGAGTGGGGGACTGGAGGAGAAAACAAGGGGTCTTTGATGGTCCTGCTATACATCCCCCAATGAGAATGTTGTTTAGTAAATAGGAGGTGAGGAATGACTTGCATGTTCCAACAGGAAAGACCCATGACGCAGTAAGACACTATATGACAACCAATGTATGGTGCTGTCATGCGATCAAGGACTTGAGGCTATCATTAAAGCTAAAAGGCGCAGTTGTCTGTAAAGAAAACTACTGTGCAGTGTGCTGTAAGTGCAATCCGATTCATTATATCACTTACATTCACTTACACAGTAGGTCCCACATGTTTGCGGTCAGTTAAAACCTATACCACCAATGTCACGCACAACATCAGATCTTAGCTCTCCCCCTACAGCAGTCATATTACTGTACCGACACACAGATGGGGCTATCTCTTCTCAGAATGCCTGAGAGATATTCAGCATGTGTTGATCATCTGGGGAGTGTAACCTACCCTTGACTCAGGACTGTACTGTCCTTACATTGTTACGGAGGCTTTCCGGTTGCATCAGAGATTACCTAGCAACCATGGTTGATGCCGTCTTGGCGTCCATTGGAGAAATGGCTGTGCACAAATAATGTCTAAGTATATAACAACCGTGCCAGAAAAAGTCATGGGTGCCCTTTGAGACATGCATGTGATAACGGGCTATATAAATAAACAAATTTTAACTTGTGGGTGTGGATCCATACCTAAAAGTGAATGGTCTCATAACTTAACAAATCTACCTTAAAAAATCTCTACTTTTCTCCAAGTTGTGAAGTCTTTAGTCCCCTAACATACTCCAAAGCACCCAAGAATGTAGCTTGAGAAGTATCAGCTTAGTTAACCAAAACAACCAGCTGGTTTTTGGCTTTATTAGCTTGCTAACAAGCCAGCAAGCTAACTTAGCAAAGCAACTAATGTTAATGCTAATAAGCAACTACTAGACACTTCTAGAAAATTTTCGGTGTTGCTTCACTTATTCTTGCTGAGCTGGTAAGGCAGTTCCAGGTTTACCCATCCCTCTCCTGGTACTAGTTTGGCACGTCTGTACAAGGAAGCTGCACCTGAAAAATTCAAGACAAAGTACAATTTGTTGCATCACAGCCTTCCCCAAAACTACCATCCTCTTCGACTATGCACAAAATTATAGACTGTACATGTGAAGTGCTACTATTCTCAATATCCCCCTTTCTTCACCAGTGAGTAATGTGTAGTGATACCAGCAGGAGGGAGACTGTGGAATTGTAAACTCATTTAACTAGTGATGAACGTACTGGTCCCATGGGCCTCTAGATCAATCTAACTGCTCACCTTTGTTTAGCCAGCTGACCTCAGAAAAATTAGTCCTCCACAATTTGGGTAAAGAAAATGACATTAATTTAGCCACAGAGAAATCCCTCTGCAGCCATTGTGGAGAAGGTTGGACACATTGTGTGTGAACTAATTAAGATTGCCCATGTTGTGACCTCTCTCATACCATGTTTGGTCCTTCTGACCTTGTTCTGCACTGGTTGTGAGTGGAGGGGACTGAACATTGGCCCAACCTGGCTTAGCTAGGAATAGCCAAGTCCTATGGGTTTATCCTAATGAGCGTGACTATCATCCCTTACACCACACTGACATGATCAATACTGTTCTATGAGAGAAACCTTTAATTAATACAAATCCTGGCCACACTTCAGATAGAGAGAGAGAGAGAGAGAGAGAGAGAGAGAGAGAGAGAGAGAGAGAGAGAGAGAGAGAGAGAGAGAGCTTTAATTAATCCAAATCCTAACCACACATCAGATACTGTGGCCTTTCATGCTCCCTTTTCCTGTTACAAAAATCATCTTTCCTCATTACAAACACTCCCTGGACGAGTTTGGACTTTTCAGCGATTGGTCAGAGCATCGATCTTAATCATCAGTGACCCCAAGAACTATTTTACAAAGGGAGTGTTAGTATTCTGTAAGATTTACAACCATCGGAAAACAGATGGAATGCTGCTGTATTTACAGATGTTAGTGTGGGAACAACACATCACACTATTTCACTGGTAGAGATGTGAGGATAGCCAACAGTAATATACAATACTTATAACATATAGGAGTTAAAAATGTACTAATCATTGGCACCAAAAATTATGTATATTTATGAGAATTGAATGTAAAATATAATAAAAACACTGAAAAGTCATGTCAGTGACTCTGGCAGAAGCTGGGTTAAGTCATCCCACACATATCCACCCCTCAAGACACATTACTGGCCTTTATTCATAAAGCTAAAGGCCGGTTGAGAAATGTAAGCTTTTGACATGATGCACAGCAAGACTAGGATTATAAAACTCTGGCACAATGAAGCAATTGTTCTGTCCTACTGGACTTCCCTCTTCTCAAATTCTTCAATGAATCTCTGATGAAAACTTAGGTCTCATATTCAGCGCTGAAAGCTGTTTTATGTAACCACTTTATTCAGTATGTATAAAGTTGAAGGTGAACAGGTGGAGTTATACAGCCTGTTTCAAATGTAGGTATAGATTTTTATATACATTATTAATACTCACTATATATGCAAATAATGTTAAATGGTTAATATTATCAATTGGATGTTCAATTAATTAAATGACTGAGTAAATGAAAATAAAAAAATCATTATTAACAGCTGTATGCCTACTTTTGAAACACCCGGTATTTCAGACGTACTGTATAGATAATGGTATAAACTGTGTTCTGTGTGGATTTTGGCAGATGGATGATGGATTGAAGCTGGTTCTTCTGTTGCATGCTTCTCACACATGCAGAACATACTAACCCCAACCCTTACACTCCACAAATCACTCCCTCACTCGTAGACTGTGGCAGAGGTAATGACAGCCTGGAAGCACGTATGACCCACTTGTCTGTAATAGACGGGTGCATTTTCATAAAAGACACATGTCAGTACTTGGGAGCAAATGCTGCAACTATTTATAACATACTCAAGGTACAGTACAGAGTCAGTGGTGAGTAGGTTTCTTGGCTGTAAATGCTGGCACAGATTATGAGTGTTAGAAAATGTTGTAATGACATGTCTGTGCAATGTGTAACTTGACAAGATGCTAAATATTAAACATAAAGACATGCACTAGCCTTCCACAACAACATATAAACATAATGCTGCAGTGATGTCACTGGGATAAATTGGGAAATAAGGTATTGGTGATACATTGGTCCAGATATGTCGCACATAAAATGGGTAGATATCTCTTTGTGGGAAATCATACACACCAATATATGACAAGAACACACTGCATGTTGCTGTTCACTCTATGTATAGTTCTAGTTGCATACCAATGCAAATGTCTGCTAGCAGGCCCAGTTCTGGCCCACTTTGATAAGGGGAGCAATGAGATACTCTGGATACATGACTGCTATTGTTATTGGTATTTAGTAAAAGTAGACATTTTTGGACAATTTCCCACGATATTTTCTGTTTTGTGAGTTTTATGAGTTAGCCATGGCATCATCAAATTGCACTGATTGAGAAGCCTGAAGAAAAAAAATAGGAAAAGTTGTATAATATCCACTAGGGACCAGAACATTTCAGGCAATACAATATAAGTAATAAAAAACTAAAAAGCAAGTTCCGTGAAATTCCCCTGTAAGACTGAAATAGGTAATTGGTTATTTGCTACAATATATTGCTCTAAGCTTTTACTATTCAGTACAACAATTACTATTATCTTAAGAGAAAGACAGAGACAAAAATAGAGGTGTGTGTGTGTGTGTGTGTGTGTGTGTGTGTGTGTGCGTGTGTGTGTGTGCATGCGTGCGTTCGTGCGTGCATGCGTGTGTGCGTGCGTGCGTGCGTGCGTGTGTTAAAAGAGGCTATACTGTATGTTATATCTTTGCTGTGCTAACAAAATAAACAAGTCTTTCAAATCTGATATGCTGTGTGAAACCCCATCATTTCCTCATCAACTCTTCCATAACGTTATTTCCTTTAGGCCACGGTCAGTTCCTTGACCCACGCCTCTCTCTTGTTTTCAACATAAGGCCGGGACACAGTATTTCCTGTCTGGTCAGACCTTGTAAAGGGGAAATACAATGGGCTTCACTGTATCACGACAATTCAGATAGTGTCAGATAAGCTGTCAATCATGGAGTGATATACTACGTTAACTTTGAAATAGTCTCAACTTTCTGGTATTCATTGCATTGTCCTATGTTGCCAGTTTTCATAAGTCTTGTCCTTGGCTCATTTCTTGCACGTTAGCTATACCTTTCAGTCAGGAACGCAATTCAAAATTTGTACCAAAACACTGGAAACCACGTCACAGAGCATATGTCAAGACTTGCCCACAGTGGCTAGAGAAACTAGTAGTGCAGTACCCTCTCTCTCTGATGTTGCTGGATTGAATCTTGCTTTTCCTAAGTCCCCAGATGTGTCTCAGAGAGCTCAATTTGAATTAAGAAAACTGAATTTAAAATTACAGTTAAAAGTTAAATTCAATATTGCTGACATTCAATTTCAAGCCATTGCATTGCATTTTAAATCATGCCTTAGAAATTTAATTTTAGTTATAGTTCAATATGAGCATTAAAAATTCCAATTTATGCAATTCAAATACAATCTTTGTTGGCACTAATCTCTTTCCATATAGCTGGGCATTCTGGTTCTGTGATGAATTAACTATGTTTATAATTCTATCAAATATTTGTTGTATTATTTAAAGCCATAGTTTTATCAGCCTAAATTTTACTTATCAACACCTTGTACATTTTGTCATGTCATTGATATCAACTTGGTGCTATGTATAGCATTTTAACATCAATAAGTCATCACAGTATTAATTCTGAAACATCATTATAATTACTGCAAACAAACAAGACTGTCACTGAGAAGACTGTCAGCCTCCACCTCTACATGCATTTTACACTGTGTGCCACCCGTTTGGATTTTGGGGGCATTTGCTGCATTGCTTTACAGCACAAAACAGGAAGGGTGCTGTTCTTCCAGCGCAAATAGAGCTAAAGGTTTTAGAGTTTCTCACAATGGCAGATCGTGGAACAAATCAAAGGTCTACGGAAAAATCACTTCCAACATGTTTATCCTGTTTAGTACAGCGAAAGAAAAAACAGACACACACAGACTGACGCCAGGGAGACGAATCAGAGACAAGATCTTCTTTGCAACAGGAAGCAATGGGGTTTATGGGAAATCTTGGGCCGGATTCAAACCCAGGATGTCGCGTACATGGTGGCATGGTACAGGACGGCCCGCATATGCATGTTTCAAAATGCTTAACTTGTTAATCATGTTGAACTCGATCCACAGAGACACACCGACCTCTTGTGCTGACCGCCAGCTGCGGCTGCTGCCATCTGCTGATCCAGTCAAAACAGAAAAAAAGCTAAGAATCAGTTGCAAACTTTATTTGCCCCAAGATAACATCACATTGATGGAAAAGATGGATAAAATACTGCGCATGCACGTAATCAATGTGTCTTAGATATATACTGCGTCTCAGATGCACAATGAGTTGTCTATAAAATTATTATATAATGTAGCACTTAGTGTGTGGGGCTCTTCATTGTACAATGGAGAGCTGTGTTTAAAATATAATTGCTTATTTAGCTGATGCTAATCAATGATCTACTGGCTGTAACTTCACATTAAGTACAGACACTTTAATTGCTTGAGAAAAACAAGTACAGAAAGAAATGCGGAAAAGAAAAGTTAATCTAGCCACCAATGCAGTCCTCACATCATATTATTGTTTCAACTCAAGGTTCATGTCTCTTCATCTGTGGGAGACAACAGACTCCATCTCTTCTGATATTTTTAAGGCGACATAATCAGCATCTCTTAAGTGTGATGACAAACGATGTTTCAGCGACACTGCTTCTATTCTGTCTCCAATTGCATTGCTGTGATAGTTACAGGCTTTCATCTCATCCTCACTGTAACTCTGCATCAAATTTCATTAGCATTAGTTATCTCCAACCCCCCCTTTATGAATCATCAGATCAAACTGTATTGATGGTTAGGCAAACAGCGTAGCAAATGACCTCTCCTCCTGTAGTCCTGTACAATTTGTTTCACATATCATTAACCTTTTCACCGGTTTCACAGCAAATGTCACAGCATGGAGATACACTATGATGCACAAAACTCTTGGTCAGTGCATGTGGAAATTAATGGCACCTGAACCATCTTCCATAAGAAGCAGTTATTTGAAGTTCTTTAAAATGCATTGTTTTGACCAATTATGCTAACAACTTGGAGATGGGCAAAATACGTTGCATGATGTAGTGTGTAGTCATGTTGCATTTTACAGTAAATACTATTCAACACATATCTGTGACATGGTTGATCAAATTGCCTCTAATTTAGATGCAATTGTCATTGAAGATAATGTTAGACCCAGCTTTACAGGAAAAAACACTTTAGCACAAAAAAAAAAACAGTTATTGGTGATTTACCTTGCATTTCTGGGCTCAATCTGTTGTTTTGTCGTATTGCCACAGATGGCCAAACATAGACAACATGATGTCATGTCGAGATATTTCCAGCACAGCTACAAGGGAGTTTGTTAGGAGAACAAATTTCAGCTATCTCAGTAAACACCTGGTTTTGGTGTCAGTTCCACAGAAGACTTCTTTCTAGAGCCGCCATTTTGCACCAACGTTCAACAATCATACAGAGAGAAATCCATCGTAGAGGCAGAGATACCAATTTCTCCACCGACAGGAGCCTCAATAGACCATAATGCAATGCAGCAACAAGACATGTTGCGTCTTAAGTAAGGGGCGTGACCACCTTTGATTGAAAGCAACAAGTTCACACCCCTGCTCAAACATCACTCTGGGAAATGTAGGAAATCACTAACTGAAGTAGAAGCAGACACAGCAGGCTGAGGGAAAGTGGGTATAACCAAAGGAAAATTACAACACTTCATCATAAAATAACTCCCGGAATGCATTGAACATGACAAATTGATTATATCTAACAGTAACCGAGGGTGGAATTTTCCTTTAGGCCCATCTCTCTCTCTCTCTCTCTGTCTCTCTCTTTCCACTTGGGCCAAGAGGAAGCCGGCCCACAAGCCTTTCAGCGGATGGAAATAACCTTTCCAGATTGTCCCCTCTGCAGATATAATTATCACAGCAGCCCTGGCTGTTAGTGGAAGTGCTCCTCTGCCCCCTTGAATACCTCCCCATGTTCCTCTGTAATGCCGCTCTCCTACGGCCACATCAGAGCCCGTCATTACCGGAACACTCACAAACCTTGAGGAAGAAAGAGCAGACGTATTGCTTGGGCTTAGATAAGTGAGTGGGGGGCATCATGGTCAACCTGTATGAGGGCAAAAATACAAGGTGGCATTGAATAAGGCCTAGTCAAAGTAGTGAATCACTGTGCTCCCTTTGTTTCGTTGGCTAATACTGATTCACCACTATGACCCTGAATCACAGCTTTTACTCTTTCCAGCAAGAGACTGAAAAGTTTGTCAGAAACTTTCTATAAATTAGATAGTTGTAGATGTGGAAATGGAAATGGAGGATATATTATGCCATCGCTCCCTGGAAGTGAACTTTTGGTGACAACAATGTGCCAAGCAGCTGGTTCAAAGCATCACAAGCATACACAATGACACAGGCAGATGGATGGGCAGCCCTTAATGAGCTGTTCTGGTCACAGGGGTCCCAAACGAGCATTGTGTAGGAATTCATGGAAAGTGAGTCCTGACTGAGCGCTCCGTGCCAATGTGAGACAGGTTCTTCTTCAGTGGAGGAGAGAGAGAGAAAGAGAGAGGGAGAGAAAGAGATGGGGGGTGGGGGGCAAATATTGTGTAATCACTCCCTGGAGGCGAACGCTTAGTGAGTATGATGTGCCAACCAGCTGGTTAAAAGCAAGCAAGAACAACTTCTGTTGTGGGGGAATTCATGTGGACAGGGGATGCAGCTGAGTTCTCTGTGCCAAAGCGAGAAAGGCTGACACACACAGGCTTCTGTTCAGTGGAGCGAATAAGAACTTGGAATAAAAGCCATTTCACTTTAGCCTACACATCTATCCATAGGGAGAGTGATTCTTTGTAAACCCCGTGACAAGATACAATTCTGCCAGTATTTTAGTGGCGTGGTTTAGTACTGAATGAGGCCTCTGGAGCAGCAAATTTCTGAGGATGAGTGTGGATCAGGCAGGAACAGAGCACTGTTTACGTTTAACATAAAAAGACTCATCACCTCCCTTCATAAAGACTCCCTAAAAAAGTTTGTATAACTTTCCCCAACTTGCTGTTTGTGCATATCAGTGTGCCCTTCAATGCAAATGCATTGTGTGTTTTTGTGTTTTGAGTATGATGTACGAACATGTGGGTATGAGCATGTCATGTTATGCAAGATGGTTGATACCATGCGATAAAAGAAAACCTTGTATGTGAACTCACAGCTCATGCACACATTCCATATGGATCCTTTTCAAGTGGTGGATCAGATGAGAATGTGTGTATTGAACTTGTATTGAACTTTGGTCATGCTGAGTAGAGGGCTTGAAGTTCAAGGCGAGGCTGAGCACAAGGGCTGCATGCAAAGTGCTTGGCAGTGTGGGAGCATGCACTGGCTGGGTGTCGGTATGTCTACGTTTATGCATGCCTGTATCTGAGTGGTGTATAGCACCTTATCTCTCTGTTCTGGGGCACATGATACCAGTTCAGACACCATATGCATTGGGATGAAATGAAACCATGTACCCCTGAGTGTTCCTGATAGCCCGCAGTTCAGTCCAGGTCGGCATGGGGACAAAATTACCCCCAGACAGACAGACTATTTATACCGTGGGCTACTTCCCTTCTTATCACATGGCAGTACTCAAGCAATCATAATCACTGACTTTAAAATCAGGACACGCCTTGGGTAGTATGTAGTATGTCTACCTCCTCCTTTCAGGAATTTTTGCAGTGTGAAGAACAAAAGCAATGTCCACATTCGTTATCAGTGAGTTTAAACTTTTTCCAGGTGTTCACATTCCATTTGTTCCAATTTTGAATTCAACTTAAATTTTCCAATTTAGGTTGAATCAAGTTTACATGCATTTAAATGCATAGCAGCAGCGAGAAACAAACAAGAGCTAGTCCCTCAATTACTGAAATGTGTTTGTTTCTTTCTGAATACATCTCTAAAAGCATTTCATTAGTTCAAGGCTCCTTCTTCATCAACTGACTGCAAAGGCAAGAATGAAAAGGGCAACAAGTGTAAATAGAAAATTCTAAAAAAGTTTGGCTCAGAGGCAGTGAATGAAGAGATGTCAGCTCACAGTCACAGACAGTTTGCATGACCGAATGTTAACTTCACATTTTAACGGCACATTATGATCTAGAGTCAACTTCAGAGGAATTACAAACATTACGAACATGAACTGTCCTGCTGACTTAAGATCTAGAGCATGAATTCCATGAACATGGGTCTCCTTCACAACATAGAGCGACTGGCGGTCTGACTTCAGCAGTCTCACATCATTGTCTTATTGACAAAAATAAATCCATCAGTCACCACCTCTTTCTGAAGGGACCAGTCAAGTATTTATGACCTAGAACAGTATGTGAGTAGCCAGCAGGCAGGAATAGAAACACGTGAACAGGTCTGGCTGGTCTGCTGAGTTCCTGGAGTCTGGAACAAAACTACCAAGTATTACAACAATGCTTTAACGTAAAGCACACCTCAGAGTGTGTGTTGCACATGTGGGTGTGTTTGTGCACGTGTGGGGGCTTGTGTACATACATGCATGCATACATAGCTACATGTAAGAAAGTTGAGATATTTGATACTCAGTGTGAAACATGATACCTGCTTCAAATCTTATACAGCTATCCGGATCCTAAGGTAAAGCTCTGTGTTTAAACGGAAGCAGCATCAGAAGGCTGCATTTAATGAAACCCACTATGAACCTGCATCTGAATGAAGCTCAAACTGGAGAGTGCTCTGGTAATTAGAGAGATGTTAGAGAGACATTCTTTTACTTCATGCTGTCTCACTTCCTGCAGGTGCACAGCAGCACAGTCTTTCTTAAATTACCGCTAGTTATCATGTAAGATTTCTATTCAACATGCAGGTTAGTATTTCAATAGCAAGCAAAGGCGACAGGTTCGCTGAATGAAAACTTCTAAGTCTGAAATAACAGCTTTGTCCATAAAACTTAATAAAAAAGGTGACCTAAATAAATGTGTTGATCTTTACAGACATGAGCCATAAAAAGAAAGTGAGGTTATTGTGGGTGTTTTATTCCCTAATTCCACATTGCACTCTGGCTATTCAACACTAATGCCTAATGGTAGGAACCAGGCTTTGGCAGCCACGTTTTCCAGCACACATTCATATTGGCACACTGCTAACAGTATAGTAATTGAAAAGGCAACTGTAAGGATAGAGTTTGCAGGATGTCTGTCTGGTGGAATAAAAGTACAAATACCTTGACTATTAGATAAAGTCTCCTATGAGGTGTGAGCAGAAAACCAGACACACAGAATCTACTTTTCTTTTCAGTGATGCTATATTTAGACCGACAAAGGAGAGATTTCTGGGTTAATATATATTGAGGTTCTCTTTGTTACATTGGTAAATTCACAATACAGTATAATACATTGTTTCATATGGAAAATGTGTCATAATAAATGTAAATTATAGTCTATGTTTAGATAAGGGCTGCGTGAGTGGGCAGGTGTTTGTTCAGGAAAGGAAGCCTCTTGGATAAGTTATTTTAAAATGGATTTGCGTATTCAGTCGAGGAAGAGGATGAATCACTCCTTTCTTTGTTACTCACCTTTGTGGCTACTCCACCTGGTTACCATACACACACACACGCACACACAGACATACACAGAGCAGAGA
The DNA here is from genome assembly GCF_048128805.1 of Centroberyx gerrardi. NCBI lineage: Eukaryota > Metazoa > Chordata > Actinopteri > Beryciformes > Berycidae > Centroberyx > Centroberyx gerrardi. The sequence continues at coordinate 15,375,792 of NC_136012.1, read as the reverse complement.
GTTATGAAAAGAGAAGCTCTAACCTTGTGTCTCTGCATAATGCAGGGGGAAGATAATAAACAAAATGATAAAAGAGCAACAATAAAAGACTCTCCCTGAGCAGAGCAGACACTGAGGAGTGGAAGACTGCAAAAGCATGGCCTTGCCTTAAACAAAGGAAACATTCTGTTTTTTAAACGGTCCCATCTGTAAGAAGGGAAGGAGAGTGAAATGGACATGTTTCTCCATCCTGTCCGCTAACTGCCTCCCAAATGTCTGGATGTGGAGCTAGAATTGCACACTGTGCTTGAACTTTGCCTTTTTGTAGACTTGCAAAACCAGTTATGTCTCTGCTAACCTATTTTTCAGTCCTGTTATAGAAGTAATCACAGCCGAGCACAATTTTCATTAGAGACCTAGCCCAAGATAGTAGCAATTAACTGATCCCCTATTTGGGGGGCATGCATAGAACATTGTCTACCTTTTTAGAGGGCTGTGGAGGGCCCATCCTGCCTCGGCCATCCACGTGTTACTGAAGGCGATCAGAACCATGGAGAGCAAAAGGCCTCTACCTGGCTTGGTGAGAGACTTCAGCACCAGGGACAAACAGCATTTTCTCACGGGACGAAACCATGACTAATTATCAAATCCAAGAATGACAATTTGATGCTTGTGACCATGTGTACAATGTTCTTCCCAAATTGTCCTGGAGAGAAAGATCTTCTCATGAAAGCAAGCACAGAGATGCTTCCTTACAGTTTGAGATGGACTGCCTCCTGTCCCGTGTGTGATTAATTAATACACACAGCTGTTAATTTTCCCAGCTGTTTCAACTGGCTCTGTAGCATTGCTCAGATGTGATGTGTCATTCTCGCAATCAATCTTGGCGCTTTTCATTCATTCTCATCAGACAAGTTGCCAGCCCATGCTTCCTCAACTGGCAAGTAAACTTCCGGGATCTTTACCTGATCTCTGTCCTCTCGTTATTTGTTTTGGAATTGTGCTTCGGCGGTTAGATATTATGTAATACGTGTCATGGAGGACAGAAGAACGCACAAGAACGCATATTGGGAAAGAGCCTAACTGAGGTCATCAGCAATCGGTACTGTCACTGACAGATGCTCCTTGAGTGGGAGTGGAACACACCTGCCTCCCATGACTCACTGACCTACTTAATATAAGCTGACAGTCGCCCCTCCCAATCAGATGGATGGTGGCTCTCTCCACAGAGGACTCTTGATCAGCTTCTTGTGCGGAATACCCCTGGAGCAATGACAGGAGGATAAAGTTATACTTTGCGAGTGGGACCGTGAGTGAGTGAGTGAGTGAGTGGGTCAACGATTCTGCCTCTAGCGGCTGTTTCCCCTCTTATATCTCACTAGGCTCCTACTCCGGTGTGAAGAACCCCGGTCTGGAAAGAATTTGAGTTCAGGTTTGCCCCCACCATTTGTGCATTCCCTTACTTTCCAATACACTGTTTGTTGGAAACCGGAACTGATGTCCTTGGTGATCTGTTTACAGCCTCAAGAGTGCCTCCCACCTTCCTAGTTGCCACAGGGACAAGTTTCCCTTCACCATCAGAATATTCTTTTCATTCTTTATAATGTACTGTGAGTGTAGTGAAGGACGTTTGCATGTAGTTGCAGCATTAGGTCATGCTCCATACACAGGTTTTCTAACAAAGCAGGCAGCTATATAGTGATATATAGATGTAAGGTCAATAACAGGATAATACTTTTGTTGCCCATTTTCACAGAATATATCCCCATGCTATCACCCTTTTCATGACATCGGTAGGACTTATAACTCAAGAGGGCAGAAGTTGTTGAGTTGCCAAATCATTTGACTAAAAAAAAAACTCAGCTCTGTGGTCTTCATTCAAGCTGTTTTGTAGTAGTAACTAGTAACAGTGTGTGTGGCTGGCTATAAGGATATAAGACTTTGCCTTGTTAAGTAGTTCTTGTAATGATTTAATGAATGAGGTTGTAGATTATTTGCACTGGGCAGGAGATTGTCTGGGGGAGATTAGACGAGTCACCGGTGAACACCACCCACAGCCAAAGCGGAGGTGAATGGGGTGCCGTCATAAAAATGTTCAAATGGAAGACTGAAAGGGAGAGAGAGGCGGGAGAGAGAGGAGTGGAGGGGGACAGACATGTGATGGAGAGATGAAGAGAAAGAAATGGCCTGTTTTACGGTTCAGATATGGGAATATACTGGGGGAAGAGGAGGTGATTCATTATAACACCTGGCACTTTACTTCATAAATGTGATCAATGTGGCCTCACTGCTTAGACCAGGTTTGTGCTGGGAGTATTTCTGGCATGTGCTTCTGCAGTCCGCTTAATGGCAATATCAAAACATGTTGTACTCTCTTTTACAGTATATTCTGCCAATAACGTAGGTAACTGAAGTCGCTCTCAAGTATTTTCTATATCTGTCCTATTATTTTACTTGCCATTGGCAATTGAAGTAATCATTATTTCAGGCTCCCATACAATTATGTTTAAAGATCTAGGTACTGATCCAGATCTTTGCATTGTTTTTTGCTTTCCCTCACTATATATTTCAGTTAAATATTAATGGTAGGTTCAGTGACCTGGCAGCACAAAACAAAAACAGGAATATAGATACTAAATTCAGAGTAATTTCCTTCCAACTGATCCGGGAGTATGGGCTCACAGATCCAGGCTTGTCCCTTGGAACATATTTCTTTGTAGATCTTAATTCTAAAGGAAGGGTTCCTGTAATTACAATTCATAAGGAGGAAGATTTGCTGCCTTTTAAGCAGTTTAATCTAGTGACTAATGAAAAGAACTGGAGGAAGTGAGTGAAAATGTAACAAATAATGCATTAAATTTGTTATGACAAATCCAATAAAATTATATATATATACACGTATATTGTCTTACAAGACAACATAATGCCCTATTTGTGCATAGTATAGCTGCTTAACTGCTTCCCACCCCATGAATAGATTTGTTTGTTTGTTTGTTTCATTGTAGTATCCATTGACATCTTGAATTCTTATACTAAACAGATTGTCTGAGGTAATAATACAAAGGATGACAGTATGTACATGAGTTTTAAATGTATTTTGAAGTTGTAAATGGTTTGTTTCCATTTGCATTTTTCTTAAACATTGGATCTGTTTTCAAGTGAGATGTGATGTTTGATTAAAGTGATTATTTTCCATTAGCAGGTCCATGACTTAAAAAAAATATTTGTATAACACCCATAATTATACACTAAAAATCCCAGAGTGGCGCATTAAGATTCATGCAGACTCTCGCAGCCCGGACACAAACATACGGCGTTATTTTTTCCACCCAGGTTCTGTGCCAAGATCACAAGTGATGAATAATGCAGATTTTTAATTTTGAATTTCACTGAAAGATGCATTAGCAGAGCCTCCTATTATTAGTGTAGTGTTCCGGAAGAGAGCTGATATAATTATGGATCTTGATTGCTCTCCATCTCCACCATCAGCTCTGACGCGTTGTTTATGAAATATGAATCAAAGGGATAATAGACTAGCATCCACCTGTTCTCTCACCTGCATATAAATGGGGATATTTATCAGATGCAAGTGCATCCCAGAGAACCTGTGTGAGTGGAAGAGTCCCAATGGGTTTCAAAGGTCTCCTTCCACTCCCCATATTTATCTTTTTGCACCAACAACACTTCAATAAATCTCATTAAGTCCTTGGTTGTAAGTTAAGATTTCTAATAATGACAACTTACAAACTCAATGTTAACTTTTGACCTGAATCCATGCTGACACAAATGTGGGACTTACAATAAAAGCTACCCATTTGAAAAGCAAACATCCCTCTGAAGCGAAGATGAAAGGACTGAAGGGGGGCTTTAACTGCTCCAGTGTCATTGTATATCTCCCAGTCTCTCATTGCTGATATTACAGTAAATTACTGCTGATTCTGTCTGATGCTTTTTTGGTTTTTGAAGAGCAAATCCACACAGGAGGGATGTGTGCGTCATGCTCACAGCAGTTGCTATAGCAGCAGAGATGTACAACAACCAAGTGAGAGCTGACTTTGTAGGACTACAACAAGATAAACATCATCAGTAGTTACAAAAGAACACAACAATCATCCACAACCCCACAGAACCAATTCAGCCGAATGTAAGGCACCACAGTGAGTGCAACAATTCACCAACGGCTTCAAAAATGGTTTGTTAAGAAAGCACTCTCAACTTGCCTGATAGGGCAAATTACCCTCTTTCACTGCATAGAATGAATTAAGTTGTATTTTTTATCTGTGCACTACATAGCTGCAATGTTGTCTTTGATCTCTGCTTCTTCAACAGATAGGCATAGTCACTGGTCAAAAGTAGGTTCTTGTGGTTAGTTTCTTAAGCGGCAGTAACTCTTTCTGTAGTTGCTAACAAGACATGGTCAGTTTTCAAAGCTTGAAAATGTGGCAACTTCTTTGTGTGCTTTTGTTTGCAGCTATTTAGCCTCAGCTGTAGCTAGGTTATAACTGTTGCGTTTGACTGGGTTAGCAGTCGTTACAGTGGAGGTAGCAAAGAGTTTTGGATTTTGCATTTTTGGTTGAGTCCAGATATGCGTTTTTTCAATTCAAATTTGGAGTATGTGAGGTAAGCACTACAATATGGCAGTGATGTTTGTCTTTTGTGTGTGTTTTGTGAAAGATCAGCAGTAGTTAGGCATGGTCAGGATTATAGCATGTTTGCTAGGCGGTAGATCTTTGTTCAGTAGCATGCCTTGGATTGTTTTGTCGATGTAGTGTGTTGTTTGCAGGGTTAACAACACCGTGTTAACATAATGATTATACTGTTCCTGTGTAGACTAGATTATTGAGGATGTAAGTGTTTTTGGTACTACAATTTTGGTCGATTATCTGTTAATATAAGCACTTGAATATGGTTCCAATGTTGTCTTTTTTCTGTTTCTAAATTGATAGCATGCCATCACAATTACCATCAATACATACAATAAAATCACCTACACTAATTAATACATTAAAAACAAAAATCTTACATACAAAGTAAAGTAGTAAAACATTAATAAAATATCACAGAATTAAAAATCAAATCACCTATGTAATGCTATGTTATTCAAACCAATCACCAACTACTCAAACTTGCTACAACCTCATAAAATCTTCTCATCTAATATGCACAATCAGTTATTAAAATACTGTAGAATTAAAATTAATCCACATACAACTCGAGCACAGTTTATGATCACACGTCCACACACATTTTATGAAACTTATTTAAAACACTCATATGACAATCCATTCTAATAAATGGCATTATAATTACATGTTCTCTATGCCCAACCCATCATCACTCTCGTCACTCATTGTGTGATTGCTGAGTCAGCAATCACAGGTATAATCTTCTCGCTCTTTATTATTATTCTTCCGTACACTTTTTTTTAACCTATCTACTCCTTCATGCTTTGAGCTAACTCCATTCAAACTTTAAAATGTTCAGCTTGTTTAGGACATAGGCGCTTGTATTCAACTTTTTGATATCTATTATACTTTTTAAACTATTCTACTTTTTTCCACTTTTTTTTTTATAATGGGAGTCAATGGACGGAATGTTCAAACTCAGCACTTTTTGAACTCTAACAACTCTTTCATACTTTCAACTAGAAACTTAATTCAAACTTCAAACTTTTCATCTTGTTTAGGACATTATTACATGTTTTCAACTTTTTTATATCTTTTATACTTTTTGAACTATTCAACTTTTTAGTACCTGTTTTTACAATGTAAGTCTATGGGAGGACTGTTCAAACCATGCCCTGTTTGCCCAACTCTAACTACTCTTTCATACTTTAAGCTAGACACTCCATTGAAACTTTAAACGGATCACCACTTTTAGTACTTTATTATTCTTATTCAGCTTTTTGATACCTTTTGTACTTTTTGAGTAATTCGCAGTTTAAGTTTTATGCCTTTTTCAACCTTTATAATGGGATCCTATGGAGCCAGCCTAGAGTGCGTGATGTCATAACACTCTAGCAGACTGTACAGGCTGTACTTTTTACTAAATTCACACATTTTAAAACTGTGACAGTTCACACAACTTTAACACTACATACACATATCATACACCAAACCCTTCAGCTACTTCTGCTCTCGCTCACAATGTCAATATATAAGCAATACGATGTATAGTTTTTGAGATATTAACGTTTGTTCGACACTAGTGTTCCACTCTATTTCACACTAGTTTCTGCTGCACTGCTGCTGTCTTACACATGCAGCTCTTCTGCTTATTTCACTCTTCTCCATTTCAACATGTCTTTTACATATTTTCATACCTTTTTACTTCTTACTATTATTACATTTTAGTATATTTCTAACATTAATACTTGTCACTTTCTCACTTTCTGTTTTTTTCTACTGAATATATACCTACTTTTCATACTCTTCATACTCCTTGTACCTTTCATCAGTGTTTTTTACTGACAAGCCACAGTTTGCACTCTCAGCAATCACACGCATTTTCTCCAGAAAATGCACCTTTCTAGTTAGTCATGAGGTTCTCTGTAAGACTGTAAACAAAAAAACTAGCAACATTCTGGCTGGCAAGCTTATAACTGGTGCTAAACTCGTTTTTCCTTGTTTGCACATCTTCAGGCGCTAGAAACGACCTTCCAGTTGCCTCAGACTAATCAACTTCCACTTAAAGTCTCTCAGCAATTTCTCTGAATTGAAATTCACTTATTTTACAGCTCTCACAACCTCCACAATGTACTGAAAACATTTTTTCACATGCCTTGTGACAATGATGTTTTCACTGACTGATACAGACTTTTTTTCACACAATAAAGTTCAGACATGAGCAAAATATCCCAAAAATGCTAGTATGTGGTCAGATTTGCCATTTTGATCTAGGAGATGTGGATCATTAGAAATCAGTCGTAATTTCAATCTGATTTAGTTTCTTGCCCTCCAAGTACAATAAACCTCCTTTGTAAACACAAGTAAGCTGCCATGCTAGAAAATGCCACCAACAAAGATTTTTGCAATGATGCAGACAAACCGAAGACTCTGGGTGAACTGGACAGTGTTCTGGATGCACTTTTGAACTGCAGTGCAGTGAGTGGGAGATGAGAGGTAAAAAAAAAACAAAAAAACCTGATACCAAAATAATGACATGGAAATGGGTTGAAAGAGCAGGGCTTCATATAAGGAGACGGACAAAGATGATTAGAACTTTACGGCATGAGTTATAACCATGGGAACATTTTTGCTTTGTTGTCTCGACTAAAATTGTCTTATTATGGGAAATAAAGAACATTTTTTTGAGAGAATGTTCATGTTTGAAATATTTAGTTTGTCCTCCTCCTTATTATCCCTAGTTAAATTCAAACAAGAAGAAAAATCACTCATTTGCTGCAGAGTCTGTAATATGACAGAAACACTTTCAAAAACAGGTCTGTAAGTACTTCACTTCACTTATTTATGGCTTTTAATCTATGCTAGTTTTATATTTAAAATCAGATAAGCTAACTTTTAATGTTTTTCAAATTCATTTTTAACTGAAACAAAGTGCAGTGATGTAATGCAGTAGATGTGAATTTTTTTTGCCATAAACCACCAACACTTACACTTCCTTCCCGTGGCTATACACTCGATGTCTCACATGACCAGTCAGCCGCTCTCTCACACACACACACTTGCTCAATCAGTTCATCAAACAAGCAAGACAAACATGCCAGTGGCGTGACTCTGCCTTTGATGAGGCTCCCTTATTGGACATTTGACATTCCACTGGCACAGCATCACAGCTCTATAGTTCTCAACATATCAGCTTACCTTGCTCAGATAATACAATGTGACTAGACTGAAATAGTCCATTAGATTGATTCTTCTGTTGGCCAGCACTACCACCAATTACACATGCCCACTTTGATCCAAAATTACACTTGAATGCATCTGAGATATGAAGCACTACCTTTAATCAAATGTAACGGTTTCTTGTGATGTGCCTTACAAATAATAGACTCTCTCTCCCTCTCTCTCTCTCTCTCTCTCTCTCTCTCTCCCTCTCTCTCTCTCTCTCTCTCACACACAAACATCAATCTCTCCACAGAGAGGTACTGCTGTTGACTGTTGACAAATCACTCAACAGGTCTGATTGAGGAGAAGATGTTTCACAGTGGGTTGCCTGATAATGCAAAATGTGTGTGTGTGTGTGTGTGTGTGTGTGTGTGTGTGTGTGTGTGTGTGTGTATGTGTGTACACGCACTCACGCTCAGAGAAACAAAGGTGAGACTAAATCCCGTCCCACAGATAAGATTACCTCTAAGATAACAGCAGGATTGTAAATGCCTAAAACTCACTGAAGTGAATGAAGTCATCTGTGTAGAACTGACATGACATTAATGTTCTCTTTGTGTCTTTGCCACCATTTCAACAACACTACTGTAATGTGAAAAGTATTCAGCGTTGCCATGGTGAGGTTGCGATGCACTACTTGGCACCGCGCAGGAGGCCGGATTAGACCGCTGCGTCTCAGATTTCTCTGGTTCCACTTCCCAGCGAAACAGGCAGAATGCCAGGATCCCCCGAGGAGGCTCCAGACATTCGCCCTGTGCCACTGAGAGGACATCAGAACAGGAAGAAACACATTAATTAAAAAAGAAATGAAAGAAAAAGTTCATGGAGACCTTGGCGCCCTGCCCAACACTTGGAGACAGCAGTTGCGTATAAGCCAGGCCAAAGGTGGAGTCGTTTAAACCGAATCCAGCAAGTCCATTTGGCCAGCGGAGGTCTTTGTTACAGACAGCGGGAGGGGGAGACGCTGACAATAACACTTTAAAAAGGAAGTGATCTGCGGGTCACAGCTTATTTGTTCTGTCTGATTTTAAGTGCGCACACACACACACACACACACACACACTACAGTCACTGACCTCATGAAACAGTCTGATAAAGCTGTCAGGCAATAAAGACAACATTTTGCGCATGAGCCAGCTCCTCATTCATACTACCACCCACAGAATGAACCTGGGAGGCTAAAGATACATCCCACACACCGCGGGGCTTTTAGAATGGAAAAACAATCCTCCATGTGAAGAAAGAACGACATTCAGAGCTGAAATAAAATGGCTCAGTGTGATCCGCTGAAACTAAACCCGCACGTTTGGCACGTTTTAATATCACCGGTCTTGGCTAACCCAGTCATGGAATAATCCAAGTGTTAGATTACAATTAGAGAGAATGTAATTCCAATTACCCGCACCTGCCAAATGCATATCGCAAAAATATAAAACTCTGTGAAAAGTCTGTGAAAGGGAGAGAGTTACAAAAGGCTTCACCCACTCTCTCTTCATCCCTCCTCCTCGCCAAATCAAGTACCCCCATTCACCTTTTTTTATAGGATATCGATCGTGGAATAATGGGCACTTCTCTCTCTCCTCTCTTTAGGACAAAACAGCCAACGCTGTGCGCTCTCCCCATAATAATCCCTTGCTTCTTGATGCACAATGGAAATAATCAATGTCCAAAACGCTTTCTGCTGTTCCTGTGTACTTCAATCAATCACAATTTTCTTCCTTGCCTATTAAGGAAATCTTCTGTACTCATTGAAGATTCTGGAAATAAATAAATAAAAACACTTTGTCGCTGACTTTGTTGCTCATTAAGGGCTAAATCACTCACACAATGGGCTCATTAGTTCGACAGTCACTTTGATTCTCTGTGACTGATTCCTTCTTGGTCTCTTTCTGCTGAGCCAAACCATCAGCCCATTTAATATGAAGCCATCTTGAACACATTGATCTTTTTTACTTGTTTCTATACACTTAATTCATTTTCTCATCTGAGCTCACATGAATACACGATCTCAAGTTTTTGCACAGTTAGGAAAAATTCTGTCAAAGTCGCCTGTAGAGTAACTTTCTCCCAATGGCAGAGGAAAGCGCTGCAGGCTGTCTGGCAGACGGTGATATAATGCCACAAGAAATCCCTCCACCTACTCCCTCTCTCCACCAGGCTACCCCTCAGTGACCTTGTTCTTCTGAGAGAGGACGATAAACAGTACAGCGCCAGCCAATGTTTCCCTGTTAGGGGACGATAGAGAGCGTGACGCTGTGGGGGACGCCGGCTTGGCTAATAACTCTTCCGTCTGTCAGTAAAACTCTTGCGCTGAAACTTATTGAACTTGATGAACTCTCTTATTAACGCTGACACGGGGTCAAGAGGTGCTCTTTGTTCCTCTCTGTTTGACTTCCATCAAGAGATGTTTTGATTAAAAGTCACTCAAACAACCCAGAGCTATACAAGAGCCAGCTCTGATCATCATGTGAATACACGGGATAACAGGCAATCCTTTATCCTCATTGATAATACGAGAGTTCAACCATTAATCAACAACGTTCTCTACAGAGTGAAGTGTCATCTTCCACCGTTTCACGGGGGGTGAAATGCACATTATGCAGTACAGTGTGCAGAGCCGGTCTATAATTGAGTTGCTGAATGCACCGTGATTTCCAAACACATTTGTCAAATCTATCATACAAAGGACAGGGGATGTTATAATGGGCAATAATTCAATGTGACATGTGGAAAGTGATTTTTTCGCCCATTTTCTATTCTGATTGTGGCATGCTCGTGTGTGTGTGTGTGTGTGTGTGTGTGTGTGTGTGAGAGAGAGAGAGAGCGAGTGAGAGAGGAACATACCAACACGGCACAACTTCCCATTATAAGTGTCATTGCAATAATAATACAATTTCACTTTCATCTGAATTTTATGACAAGCAGGAATCAATAGTAATGGAGGAACTGCCTGGAGATCACTGGAGTCCACTGTCCATCTCGTCTCAAATGGAAACTGACATCAATGGGCAGTTAAAGAAACAGAAATGGATGAACAAGACATACTGCTGCAAAATCAAAAACAGCAGCATACACATTGCTTGAGCGTGGGCCTAAACTAAGAGCAGCAACCAGCCACAAGTCATGTTCATGCGGAACATGTCCTCTACATGGGACAGGTTTTGCGGGCAGAATGAACGGGAGTCAAATAGTCCGATACAGTTTACTGCCAAGTAATCAACTTGACTACTAGTGGTTCAAACATTTCTACATTTATAATCACTTTGACTTAGTTTCTCAATTTCTAACATTAATCCCCAAAGCCAATCTCCTATACCAGAACCTGCCACTTGTCCCAGGCATTAGTTAACATTCAGAAGCCTCCTCCATTGTGATTCTGCCTTACTCCTCTGAAGTTAAAGCTCCCAGGGCCTAAATACTCTTCTCAGCAATAGTGCAGAATGCTGGAAATTGCTCACTTGCCTTTACACCTTGACTTCATTGTTAGTATCAACAATAAGTGCATTGGTTCTGTCAGAATACAGCTACGAGGAGTATACAAATATAAGAACTGTGTGATCTTCCTGCGTACAAATGCAATCTCTCTCTTTTTCTCACAAATATTCTCAGCCGCTCAAAGGAGAATGCACACACACACACACGTACACACACAAAAAACGTGCTTCAAGAGAGACTACCAGAGAAACTAAATGCCACCTAAGTCTGACTGTACAAGCAAACAAATCCGCTCTCGCTCCAAAACACGCAGGCTCTGTCGATACGAGGGTAGGTGCTATGAATCCACCACTTTATATGACTTGACCTTTCTTCTCCATCCCCTCCTCCCCTCATTTCTCGCCCTCTCTCTCTCTCACACACACACACACACAATACTTTCTCCTTTTTCCCTTTCCCTTTCTTCCTTTCCATCTCTCAGGAAGATGAGATCATTGCAGTGATTTCATTCCAGCTGTTACGGTCTAAGGGTATCTGGGAGGCATTCCAGTGCACAGCCAGAGATCACAGGCCCATTCAGAGCCTCCTGCCCAGCCGTGTAATCCTCAACAGCTGTAGAGCATCCAGTTATGTCACTTAAGCAAGGACACCAGCCGCATTCAATTAAACGCAAGTCTGTACTGAAAATGTGCAGATGTGTCAGATGCAGCACTTGTGATGTATTTTACTTAGATCAAGCTGATTGCACAAGTGGTTAAAAATCCAGGGATTTAAATAGCGCAACATTTCTATTGCTTCAACTGGTTTGACAGCTTTTCATTACAAAAGGAAACTGGAAGTGGGAACAGTGGACTGACTCACAAACTGACTCACAAACCAACACCTGTGATCTTCTGGGGGCATCTAGTGGCCAGATGTATACTACACAAGAGGCATTTCCCTCTCTTTTCCACCAAGTTACAGTAACATTAGCAATGTACAGTAGAAAAAATCGTGAAGTTAATCACTAAATTCAGTAACTTAAACCTCAATTCATTTTAAAAATCACCATTCATTTTTCATAGTGTATGTGTTCATAGTTTAAAAGGCGTTTTACATGGCTGTTGCTAATCATAGTTCCATCTTCATTCTCCTTCAAGATTTATACAAGAATGTCAGTGACGAGCTATATCAAATCTCCAATTACAGCAGAAAACTACAGACGCAAGAAACTATAGTTTCTTGTGTCTCTCAATGAGATGTCTGTATTTGTCCGTATACTGACTGGAGTCACGGTGGTCAAACTGGCTTCATACACATAACCTCAGATATTCCACTGCAAAAAATCTCCATTTTAACAAGTAATTTATTACTGAGTCTTAAAATCACATTTTCCTAAAAGCAAGTGAAAAAATCTGGCAATTGGGTGAGATAATTTCACTTGTTTTCAACAACAACATGTTTCAAGAATTGAATCAAGTGACAATATCTTGAGCAGAGTGATCTGTCTTCAGATCACTCAAGATTCAGTGAGTTGTCTCGGTTCCAATGCATCTTTGTCTGTTTGAAGAACTGAATGTTTCAAGATCCCTTCAGTTGTCACTTGTTTCTTGAAACTGACAAGCTTGAAATATGGCTGATTACTCCAGTGAAGATATTGTCACTTGATTCAAGAAAATTCTTGAAACAGACAAAAACACATTGAAAAAAAAGTGAAATTATCTCACCCCATTGGCAGATTTTTTCTTCAATTTTCAGGAAAATAACATTTTAAGACTATACTATTAGATTAAGTGACTTGGTAAGATGGAGATTTTTTTTTGGTACACAAAAATCTCTTACACACACACACACACACACACACACACCCACACACACGCACGTGATCTCCCTGCAAGAAAAGGGGAACTGAGGAAAGATAAAAGCCATTATGAGGTTATCTTCTGCTTTTGAACACTGATTTCTAAAGTAAAACCAACACCCATAGGGCCGAGACAAAGAGTTTCATCACCAGGCTGACCCTTACTCTTAAACTCACATTTTCCAGTTTCTCTTAACCCTTTGTTACAGAGAGGAAGATGTATGCCTGAAGTGACACGACGTCCACACAAAAAATGTCTGGATTGTTCTGGATTGTTTCTGTATCCACACAGATCCTGTGAGGTACAATTGACCATGATCATTATGTGAGTTATAATGGATCATGGCAACTTAATCCATCATTTCACTAGGACCCTTCACTTTTTCTGTGTTGCAAGGACTCAGAAGTGTTCAACCTAAACAATGCTGGATAGATAGATAGAGACAGATAGGTGCAGAGAGAAATCCAATACACTCCTACATCAGATCTCTTGACCTGTCAGTGAAAAAATTGAAGGCATTCAAATCTAAATCGCTTGACAACAAAGGCTAGAATCACCCAGAAGCTGATTTAAAGACACATACAGATATACACAAATCAAACAGAATTGAAGACCAAGAGAACTCAGAAATCGGTCACTTTCAACCTTCCAGTACATGAAGAAGCAATTCATTCATTGTCCTTCAAGAGCATAAAATAAGCATTATAAGACCAGGCGAGTTCTGACTTGTGATCACTGTTCCTCTTTGTCGCTGCAGTTAGTCTGTGTTTGGATTATGTTGTCATGATTTTTGAGACTGATAAACCTGCAATTTGGCCTGTTTGAAACGCTATTAGTTGCCTCATGTTTCAAGTCGCATTTAAAAATGCTGATTGTCAAGCCTCTTATAGGGCTGATACATACCGCTCATTGGCATTTAACTTAATATGACTCATCTGAGTAGCTGCCCTTGTAATTGTGATTAGTTACTTCAAAGTTAAAGTCCTTTTTTCCATTATTTTTTCAACCTCTGTATGTTAAAAGAGCTACTCACACATCTGACCTGAGAGAGTCCCTCAGAGGATCTAGCAGATAGTTGAGACACATATCTCTAAACCACTCTCTCAAACACACACACATACACAGTAACTGCCTTTTACCTAACCCAGTCACATTTAAAATACATTTTGTAAGTCTACTTAGCTAAGTAGAGAAAATTAAAGTTAAACAATCTGCTGCGTAAACACATTTATTCCTTGTGAATTCAGTCAACTATCTTTTAGCTGTCGCTTTCTTCTCCCCCTTTCCTCCTGTGATGCTGCTGTGTTTTTTGGCCTGGTGTGTGTGTGTGTGTGTGGGTGTGAGTGAATGCTTCGAAGAAATACCAGCATTGCTTTGCCGTTGCTCGCCTTTGTCAGTTTTCTAGAATTTTCTCTGCAAGAACCTGAATAAAATGGGGGAAAAATAAAGGCACTTAACTTAAAAACGAGAAAAAAAATCTTGGAAAAAAATATAGGTGAAACCAATGAGTTAATTCTTACTTCTTCTTTGTCTCCTCCTGCATATAAATGCAGGCCATGGTGAAGACTTCAAATTCCTTACAGTTGAGGTTCTAGTAGAGACAGAGAACAGTGGGTTAGACTGAAAAATTTAGACTGTCCTCCCCCAAAAAACAACCACATAGGTCGTTTGTTCCTACCCTCTAATACGACCCACAGGAGCGTTTCCTAAATTAGCGCCCTTACCGGCGGCAGGAGATGGCTACGTTGGTCTGCGGCCACGTCACATGACTGTCAAGTTTCTCTCTGCGGCGAAAAAAAAAAATGGCTGAGATTCCTTTTATTCTCAGTGGAAAATGCAATATTTTAAGATAGTTTCGGCATTAAAATGCATTTTGATAACATTTCTAGCGAGAAATGTGCATTTTATTTTCAGAATCTTCGTTCAGTGAATGTATATGATGTTTAGTTTGTTAGTTATTACGAAGATTCATTCAGGCTTTCTATCGTTGCTACAGTGGTTGCTATGCACGCTGCTATCGCTGAAACCACAGTTGTAGTTCTTCCGGTTTGCAGTGGTTGTAAAAAGATATATCTACTGAATATATCAAATATCTAGTACAGCCGAACTAGTAATTACACTGCATCTAGATGATCTATGTTAAGAAAAAGTAAAGGTTTATTTCAGATATTTTAGCCAAAACAGGAGTCGAACACACACACACACACACACACACACACACACACACACACACGTTGGATGACGTGGCTCACAGAAGGGCTGTTGTGGGTGGACTTGGCGCGTTCGACTCCTGTTTTGGCTAAAATATCTGAAATAAACCAACATCTTTACTTTTTCTTAACATAGATCATCTAGATGCAGTGTAAATACTAGTTCGGCTGTACTAGATATTTGATGTATTCAGTAGATATATCTTTTTACGAGCCTACTTACAACCCTATTTTGCAAACCGAAAGAACTACAACTGTGGTGGCGATTTGTATCAAGCTGCATGGCCCGGCTGTAGGGAATTGTAGTTTTTTAAAAATATTGGCATTTTTCCTAGAATTGGAAGTTGTAAATACTGAATTAAGAGTACACTGAGGAGTTTATGGGGATGGTAAACACATTTGTGTAATCAGATTTTAAATATCTAATTGTTAAATGGGTGAAAATTAATTTTAACCATATTTTACCCATATTTGACAGCGCCCCCAGTTGTTGACTATACTCACATGATAGCTGAGGTCAAGAGCTCTCTATTACAGTTGGTCCCATGTCTGTAACCCCTTTTGTTGCTGAATTATAAGCCTTCAAACATACACAGAGGTCAAGGTTCAAAGGACAGTATTTCAAAGCAGGAGCCATGTAGAATCTTCATACTGACATAGGTTACTCTCCAGGTCGAGACCTTTCCAACGATGTATTTGGTTTAGCTCTACGACAAAGTTTTAATTTTCTCATTTCAGGGACACAAGCCATATCAGGCTTAGTTTCAGAGAGCACTTTGAAGGCCCAATATATAAAATGAAGCTTTTTGTTTGTTTGTTTAATTCTGATTGAATGGGCTATGTCATGCTGACATAAAATCCTAAAACCAAGAATCATAAAGATACAAAAAATATCCAGGGTTGTGTAAATAGTAGCCTATGGTCTTTTCAGCCTTAACCCTAACCCTAGCACTTAAGGCCTTCCTCCAAGCCTGTAGTAATGCCCTAGATCAGTGGTTCTCAACCTTTTTTGGGCCAGCGCCCCCCTATCCATTATCCAGGTCCCTTACCGCCCCCCATCAAATAAAATGTAGGCTAATTGTCTTCCCTGAATATTAATGTTGATTATTATCCTGTTTATTATGCTGATTATTATTATTATTATTATGCTGATTATTATTATTGTTATTATTTATATAATTTATTATATTTATATTAGGCCTATATATTTATTCTTTATTTATATTCTTATTACATTATTATTATTATTAGTAGTAGTAGTAGTAGTAGTAGTAGTAGTAGTAGTAATATTCTGTGTTATATCATTAAAAAGCATGTCATTGAATGCCAAATAACAGATTTGCGCGGGACAGCCTGTCACATATTATGCAGCATGTAACTTTTTGGCATTAAATAGGACAGAATTAATTTAGCAGATTTTTGAGTGGAGTTTGGTCTGACATTGTTTTGTGCTATTCCAGGCAAATTAAACCTGGTAAATGTCCCATGTTTTGGGATTTCACATTTCCTTTTATTCATAGGCTTATTAAAGATGTAGACCCCAGTAGAATTCTAGAATGTTGCTGCAGTTCACTGGGAATTCTCACTTAAATCAGCATTTTCTTGCTCATTCCAAACAAACAGCTATATTTCAAAAATAAAAAGAAATTGACAATCACAAGTTTTTCCATTTAAAAAAAACACAACTTACCCTTTAATTTGGTACCAAATACATGGCAAGGCGATTCAAGGCGTCTCCTTACTTAAGTGTCATTCACAGTATGACAACAAAACAGATCCTTCCTATCTTGGCTAACGATAAGCTTTCAAAATCCATACAAAACCTCCAGCGCTTCAACCCACACAGTAATAAGATCAGACAGTAACAGTCGCCAAACAAATATGGAAAAAGTTGCCAAACTTAATGTTATATGGATAAAAGTCGCGGCGACCCGGCCAGTCCTCCTACCGACTCTTCGGCGCACTGCCTCCCGGAAAACAGCGTCCGTCTCCGGCGGTGAGAGCAGGTAGGTCCCGCTGTTTAGTGAAGGCGATCTTGTGTCTTGTTTTATCGAGCAAGAACAAGCGATTTCCATCAAAAGACTTCAACTCACAATGTCTTTGTAACTTTCCACTACATACGGCGGGTCAGGTTCTGTCTCACAGCACAATCTGACAGCTTCCAGAAGGTTTTAAAAGCGTGACGCTTAGCCGGCGTAGCCATTTTTAGATCTACCGTTACCGGTGGAGGACGACTAAACCCGGGGAAAATCAAACGTCTCAGTGTCACCAGATACATTTTCCGGTTCCGGTTCATCGATGACAACTTGAAGTACCGTATATATAAAACAAAGCTGATAACTTGATTTTCAGTTTTTGGTACATTTTAAACGATTTAAAAATGACGGGCGCTCTTGGGCGCTATAGTGAACTATAGAACGGGCGCTCTCGGGCGCTATGGGGTGTAGAGGTTAATGAAGACTTTAAAGTTCACGACTATACGAAATGCTGCAGAGAAAAGTTGCAGCGGTGTAAACTCTCCCGTCTCAGCTGGAATCAAACTGGCTGATGGCGTTGCTGTGACTCAGCTTGTCAGGTGGCAGGTGTCTGGTTTTAGAATATTGTTTTAGAAAATTGTTTATGTTTATTATGATTGTATAGTTTGTGTTAATATGCTTTGGCAATGTTGTATTGTATGCAGTCATGCCAATAAAGCCACTTTAATTGAATAGTGTTATAGTGTGTGTCTGGATGCTAGACGCTAAGTTGCTTTCACGGGAAGTCCGACAGCGGAAATCCCTCTTGTAAATTTGTAACCATGGCGATAACACGGCGTTATCCTCGGGAGAACTGAATGCTATCAAGAGGAAGAAACTCTTAATTTCCTCCACCAAGGAAACACAGTAGTTGACACAGTCAACGCCATGTTGGTGAAACTTTATAGATGATACTCTGACGTCCCGTTCCCGTGAAGGCAGCATGAAGCTGCACTACAGAAAGCTGACAGAAACACTTAAGTAAAGAGTATGGAAACGATACACCGTCTCGTCTAGTCTCATTGGTGTAAACTGGCAGGTTTTAGAATGTTGCAGACCACATTCTTTTGCAAGTAGTTGCAAGTTTCAACTCGTCTCGTCGTGAATCTTTGATGTAAACTCGCCTTAAACAAACGCCCCCCAAGAACACCTCAACACCCCCTTTTCAAAAATATTGCTTCCAGCGCCCCCCGACGTTCTCTGAACGCCCCCTGGGGGGCGGTACCGCCCCCGTTGAGAAACACTACCCTAGATTGTCAGCAGTATTGTAATCTCTGAAGGTGACTCATTTTGGTCACTATTTCCCCTAAAAAAGAAAAAAACAAACAACTCGACTCCTGTTTTGGCTAAAATATCTGAAATAAACCAACATCTTTACTTTTTCTTAACATAGATCATCTAGATGCTGTGTAATTACTAGTTCGGCTGTACTAGATATTTGATATATTCAGTAGATATATCTTTTTACGACCACTTTAGGTCGTATTAGAGGGTAGGAACAAACAACCTATGTGGTCGTATGGGTTGGAGGACTTGTTGGAAAAATTAGTTGCATGTAACAACATTAGACAATTTAGCTGTTTAATAACCTGGCACAGGAGCCAAGTAAAATCCCACTGCCCTCTCTTGGATACAGATTCCATACCTTGTCTCTAGAGACATCAAACTCGTGAAAGATCTTGCTGAGGGAATGGCCTTTGAGGTTGAACAGGAAGCCTAAGGACTTGAACTCCTCAGAGTCGATCATGCCGTCGCCATCAACGTCCAGCAGCTCAAACACCGCTGACGAGTGATGGCGAATGAAGTTCTTCTCCACGTGGAACTGAACAGGACAGTATGACATGAGCAGTGCTGATTTTCCCCACGGATATCACGACAAAAACATTCATCTGTTACAGTCAGGAGACTAACTAGACTTTCCCTCTCAGCCTTCACTAATGTATAGAGACTCTGTATGTCTCACTATTCTCCCTGCTGATCAGTAGGCGGTTTTTATTCACATGCTGATACTGAGAAACAGTAATACAGAGAGCATGCAGGAACGCCGAGTGAAACTAGTCTAGGGGTCGAATTTTTGTCCAACATTAGTCATACTTAAAATGGTAGGATGTTTGCCGGGTTGAAATTAAAAACGACAAAATTATTCAACCGTGGAAAACAACATATCAATGGACATAAGCATGGTTTAAACTTTTTTTTTTTTTTTTTCATGTATTGTACTTTGTAAATACTAAACACAATATGTTTCATGTAGATACTTGTGGGGAGTTGGCCTATGTTCATGGGCTTTCACCTCAAATAGGAGAAGTGTCTTTCATCATTCACAGAGCGAAAGGTCGGAGGGTTCCTGACCACACTGTCAGTGGTAGCGCACTGATATACACCTCTGAATGAACGGCATCATACTTCTCGATAAGCTGGCATTCAAGAAGAAAAACTGACTCACACACACACACGCACATGTACAAACACACACACTTTTGCTTTACCTCGCTGCAGAGCAGGATGCAAACAAACATGTAGAACTCAGTCGAACATGTCAAAGGTCAGCCTGATCTCTCTCTTCTTCAGGTCTGTCACATGACGCATGAAACTGTAGAACTGGACATCTGCAGAGGACACAAAGACCTGGATGAACAACTGGATATGTGGAATGGTTAATACAGACGGGGGGGAACTGTAATCAGAATACCATTCAGAGTGTTTTTGTTATGGATATCCAGTAGTTTGAAGTAAGCAGCCAATATACCTGCATTTTGTAAAGAGAACAGACAATGGTAGCTATCAAAATCTAGATAACAGAAAATGGATGTTTTCTTGAGCTTCATCTTCATCCACTGACTACATCCACATGACTGATGTGGAGTGCTCGCATGTAAACACCATCATTCTATTGTTTTGGTTGGCGACCGGGCCTTTTCCATGGAGTCACGTGCATCAAAGTAACTCGTCACTAATGAACACAGCGGGGAACCTATAGAACGTTAGACTATCTAATATCAATGTGCATGTAAACTCACTATTGTGTCTGAGTAGGGTGCCACAGACACATTATAACACTACTATAATATTCCTATAGTGACTTATAGTATCCAATAATATTCCTATAGTGATTTATAGTGTCTCTGTGCTACTCGGTTATCGTTACCGTACTTTATGTTATTTTTCTATCTGGTAATGATAACTTAATTATTCTTATAAGGACTTATAGTTTTGCTGTATGTATTGTATGCTTATACAACGTATTATCGGATTATTACAGCTCGTTTTGTAAATCTAACGCTCCGAAATCCATAGGCCAAAGAAAAGAAACGTTGATGTAATGTGAATAAAATGAATAGAGAGCTTGTGGCAAAACGCCTACCTGTTCTGGTCGCAACCTGCTCAGGTGCCAGACTGTTTCAAAAGTTCCTTATCAAAATGAAAATGAAAGAGGAAGAGTGAGAGCAGAATAGCTCATTACACCTTACATCATGCTTGCCAGCCTGAGTAAACAAACAGTGTATTAGGCTATCAGGCTAGAGTTATCTGGAGGAAGTAGGCTACACACAATCCATCTTACCGAAATACCCCCAAAGCCATTTTCCTGAAGTGTGTCTTGGGTAAAACTTTTCACTGAATGTCCATGCCCATGTGCAGCACGTGGAAGTGAGCAAACATGCAGTGCCACGGCTGAATGCCCGCCATTAGGCGACGTGTTTGTTTACAATAGCTAGAAAGCGAAGTTCTTCCTGTCTGGACTTTTCTGCGTGGGGAAGTTTTTGTTGTCCCTGAAATGTCAGTCACACATACAGTAGGGTATAAAACCCAGTTAGAACCGCCAGTATTTCATTCTAGCGGTGTCGGATATTACGAAGGTAAGACCACTAATGAATGACTCTTTGTTTACTGGTTACCTTTTTATTAGGCTTTTTCTAACTATAAAAAAGATGTGGAATAAATTCACTATGTAAACAATGTCAAATAATATCTGTATCTACATAGATAGATAGATAGATAGATAGATAGATAGATAGATATAGAATATTTAATTATTCATTAAAAATGCATGTTTAGCTCTCTTTAGTATTTGTTGGTGTTATTATTTATTGATGTTATTATGTAACTCAGGATGTTAATATTTTCGGGCTTCAAATTCATATGCTTCAATAAGGTGCACATTTGTATTGATTATATTTATCTCTCTTGTTCTGTCTCTCTGTCTCTGTCTGTGTGTGTGTGTGTGTATGTGTGTGTGTGTGTGTGTGTGTGTGTCTCACTCTCTCTCTCTCTCTCTCTCTCTCTCTCTCTCTCTCTCTCTCTCTCTCTCTCTCTCTCTCTCACTCATTCAGATGCGCTTCTCTGTTGTCAGCATCATCATCTGTGCATTGCTACAAGAAGTCAGTGGCCAAAACCCCAAGAGCCACTGGACTCTCTTGCCAAACAGTAGGTTTGATCGTTATGAGAACAAACACATCACTTACCTCAAGCACAATTCAAATAAATCATGCAGATCCAAACTCCAACTTTAAATCTTTGTGTGTGTGTGTGTGTGTGTGTGTCCCCTGCTAGTTCTGGTAGTGGAAGTGAATGGCACTTTGGGCCAGCAACCTTTGACCTGCTTGGAGTCGGCAGAGGAGGTGACGGGGCGAGTCGGCCAGAGTCGGGATATCATTTGGAAGAAGGATGGAGTGGAGGAAAGACAGAGGGGGAACTCATACCTGGTAGGACTGGAGGAGAGCTTGGGAGGGGGCAACTACACCTGCCACAACAAGGACGGATCGCTCCTCAACTACACAGTGGTCCTGATCCAAGAAGACGAAACCAAGAGGAAGAAAATCCTAGTGAAAACTGACCAAGGTACAATCTAAATCATCCCTACCAAACAGTGCCAAACTCTTCCTTTACATGTTGTATAAGCACACTAACTCCTTACAAAAGCAGCATCTCATATCTCTAGTTGCACTTTATCTAGCCAGAGAATTTGGAAAATGTGTGAAAAAATAAACAAAATATATATATTTTGATTGATAAGACTTGTTCTTACTTGTTCTATTGTGTGTGTGTGGTGTGTGTGCGTTTATGTGTGATTATTTATCAGAAGATTATTTGAAGTGCTCGACTCAGAATTACAGCGGAGAGTTCCATTGCTCTTGGACCTGGGACCCTAATCGCCTGGGGAAGGTGGCATTCATCAGAGCTCGACGGTAAGATCAGGAACTTTGGAAATATTTTCTGTTTTACACAATAATAACACAGTGTTCAGAATCCAGTCGAGTCATGTCCATAACTATGCAAATAGCGGTGAGTGACTTCTGTAAATACTGTCCTAAAATGGGAACAGCACAAATCACTTTTTGTGTCATTTGAAGATCAAAGGTCAAGACTGTGGTTTAGATTTGATATAAAAAAAAAAGATGATTTACGGTCCACATGTGCAACAACAATAGCTTTCTCAGGACAAAAGACGCTGAAGTCATTTTTCTCAGTTTCACTATTCACACAGTCACTGCGCTTTTTAATCTTTTTAGGCCCTGAAAAGTTCTGGGCTGGAAAAGCAGAGACACCCACAACAAAATCAGTATGTCATTAGAATAAAGGAAGGCATTCAAAAGGAAAACATGTGTCTTTTATGCAGTGTCCCTGACGATGATGACACCCACTGTTCTGTGGATACCAGTGGTCGGCATTGGACGTGCTCGTCACCTCAGGGTGACATCAGCTGTTCAGTGGACAGTACTGGCCGTGGGATCTCCTGCTTGGACAAGCAGCACTGCCCCTACGCTGAGGAGACCCAGCATATCTACCTCACTGTCCACGTCCAGTCTGACCACTTCCTGGTGGAGAACTACTCCAAACGGTTTTACCTGTCAGAGATAGGTGAGGCACCCACTGGGAGACACAACCCCTGCTGTCTAGAGGAATGGACACGTAATGTCCAGTAGCTCAAAAAGTTACATACAGAAAACCAGAAGTAGTTCATTTTATCTTGTCTGTTTTCCCCTCTCTGACTCTTTCTCTTTCTCTCTCTCTGTGTGTCTTTCCCTCCCCGTCTCTTGCTCTTTCCCTCAACAGTGAAACCTGACAAGGTGAACATCAGTAAAGTCAATGAAAGGACAGTAGAATGGAGTTACCCGAGCTCCTGGAGCAGTCCCTACTCCTACTTCCCCCTCACCTTTCAGATTGCACAGATCAGGAGGGGCTGCAAAAAGTGCGACAACCCGTGCACAGACTCTAAAGCCATTAAGGTGAGAGCAACATAGTGAATGCCAAGTACTGTATATTACACCATGTTTTCTTATTTGATGGTTTTGTCAAGTTATTGTTTTCCATCATGTTAACTGGTGTAAAGATTGTATAATTAGTTCATTTCCAAAATGCTGTATATCCAGTTTGGGGGGAAAAAAATATCAGTAGCTGAAGTTCATTGTTCAGGAACTAAAATCCAGTTGGTACAAGTGTTTTCATTCTGTTAGTCAAAGACTTAAGTTGCCAACTATGGTTCAAAACGTAGCAAAACATTTTTGTTTTAATTTTAGTCACTAAATTAGCCACTTTTTTCCAAATTCAAAACAAAACTCTTTGTCGCTATGTCTTTGTCGTATGTCTCTGGCTTCCATGCTGTAAACTGTACAGCAGTCTGTTTTAGTCTTAGTCATATTCTTAGTTTCTGTATTGACTGACATGTTGTGCATTTCCATTTCCAAGACCATGCTGGTTAACTCTACAGGCATCTGCCGCTTTAAAGTCAAGCACGACGTGACCACTGTTTGTGTCCGAGCTAAAGACGCTCTCTGTAACTCGCAGTGGAGCGAGTGGAGCCACATCAGGTCAGTGCCCTCCAGGTGTCATTTGAAGGAAAACAATTCTAGTCGTAACAGTTATAACCCTAACCAGAAAAGGTCTTAAGTCATGTTCCGTGATGTTTGCTGATGAGAAAGACAACATTAAACTCCCAGAATTCACAGTGGAGTTTGGTTGGCTGCAGCTCACATCAGGGCTAGTTGGGATCTAGATCTCAAGAGCTCACAAGAACTGGACAGGATTACAGTGTAACGTAATATAACTGGAAATTTAGAATGTGCAGCAGACTAATTTGACTGTTTTTGTGTCCCATTACAGACGAGGTAGAGAACATCAGAAGAAAAGAAAACATCGGCAAAACAAAAGACAGTAGAAATGTTATGCAACACTGGACATCTCATGAAGTACTTTTATTTATATTTATTTTTTTTATAGTTTTTTTTACATTCCTATTTATTATTTTGCCATGTTCATGGCGATTTTGTACATGTAATATTTAACTATTCTAAATGATTATACATGAATAAAGAATATAAATGCATCAATACCTCATGGTCACTAGATGTGTGTCCTTCTGAAATGATGAATCTTATGATTAAGGCTCTACTGAGATTAATATTTATTAATCTTGTGTAAATCTCTATATGGTGTGTGTGTGTGTGTGTGTGTGTGTGTGTGTGTGTGTGTGTGTGTGTGTGTGTGTGTGTGTGTGTGTGTGTGTGTTGCTCCATAAGAATATGCATAATACCATACAATGTCATAGCTGTACAATGCAGTATGAATATCTGTGTGAAATTCCTTTCTTTTGTCATTGATACCCCGCTGTCAGCTGAGAAAACTGGTGGGATGGTTTTGCTTGTTGCACTACAGTAACCTCTGTACTGTAGGAACATATATTTTTCTGCTCTTCATTTAGTATTATTACAACATGTTCATGTTGAGGGTGTCTGTCTTCTCAGGATATTTGGCAAATCCATGTTATCAGTGGGAGACAGACTTTATAACACATGATCGCAAATTAATCTAACAGCACTTAAAAGAGTTTATTTCCAAAATGCTATATATGCCTTTTGGGGGAAAAAATAAATCATTACCTTAAGTTTAACATTAAATATCTCTAAAGTCACGTTAGCGGATCCAGTCTGTCAATGTGTTTTAATTCAATAATTAAGCTCTTAAATTACCTGCTATCCTTTAAAAAGTACTATAATTTGGTTTATTGTTGTGCTACCATTCATTTTATAAGAGTACATTTTTGAAAACAGTGGGGATATCTTATAAATTCATTCATGGATTTTATCTCACTCCAACTGTCTTATATGTATATTATGTAATGGAAGATCAATAAAAACCCATATGCACACAATGTGGTAATGCCCAGAGATTAAGGCTTTCTGGTTAGAAATAGCTTCACATACAGTATATATCAAATAAAATAGATATCCATGTTCCATGCTCACCCAGTATCTTAATGTTGAATAATGATTTATCATTAAACCCTACCATGAATCAGAAGAGAGTATGGATAGCAGGCATGACAGCTGCCAAAAGAATATCGGTCACAAGATGGAGACTCCCCATGTACTCCAGTTAAATCAGTGGCTCTCATTATATCTGGATGTTTTAACACTTTATATGGCTCGATTTAATCA
The DNA here is from genome assembly GCF_048128805.1 of Centroberyx gerrardi. Taxonomy (NCBI): domain Eukaryota; kingdom Metazoa; phylum Chordata; class Actinopteri; order Beryciformes; family Berycidae; genus Centroberyx; species Centroberyx gerrardi. The sequence goes on along the minus strand of NC_136012.1, from coordinate 15,350,030 downwards.
TACATCATTGCTGGTTTAAAATCAGAATTTCAAAAGGTGAATTTGTGTTTAAATTAGACATGATTATATAAGTGTCACAGGTCTAGTTAAATGAGATGGATGATGGGGAAGACAAGGGAGTGAAAATATCCAAAGTATCCATTTTGGGGTTGTATGATTGAAAAAAATATTCTCTTTTAGATTCTCCCTATTATTAGTTTCAATAGAGTCGTCCCTCTATTGTCTTTTTTTGGTTGGCATGTAAATTTATGATGTAGGTCAACACAATAAGGTCAGTTTGTAAATGTGTTTTGTTAACTCTTGTCTTATGAATATAAAAAGTAATTTGATCACAAGAAAAGAAAGAAAACAGCGAATATCTCATTTTGGAGCCAAGCTCCTCACTTGGAAACATGTAGAGTATGTGCCAAAGGAAAGTTTCCTGTCACCACATGACATAACTGATCCATGCAGGACCTTTGTAAAACCCATAATGACATACCGGCATGTGATTTGTGTTAATGTTGTACACTTTAACTAGAATTTCATCAACAAAAGTCCCTAAGGTGCTTTGTGTTTTGTGGAGTCCCTAAGATGAGTATGTGCCATTATGAAACATGTAGGCCAGTGAAGATGAATGAAGGGATCAAGTTACTGATGTTACTGTCCTAAATCTTTTTTTTCCCCCGCTGGTATTAACTTTAGTTCCTTGGACTGAGCGCTCCTTCAGCAGCCTTTTAGAAAGATTTTACTGTACGGTTCTCAACATGGGGCCCGGGGACCACCTGGGGTCCTTGAGGGGGTTCCAGGGGGTCCCCAACAAATTGATGAATTGTTAAACTTCACCATTATTTAATTTAACACATTTAGAGACTGTTAGAGACTGTTTTGATCATAGTTTCACTGTTATATCTCTACCTACAATACAGATAGTCATGGAATTCTGGACAAAATCATATCTATTCTCAGATTTGAGTCTGAGAGACAAAATCTTATCAAATGGGGGTCAGTGGCTCTAATGTGGACTAAATTAGGGTCCTTGCTATGAAAAAGGTTGAGAATCACTGGCCTAAAACACTCACTACAAGTGGAGTATGTTTTGGTTATCACAGAAACCAGTTCGCTGTTTCTATTTGACCAGTAAGACATGGGGTCAGCGTCATCAGTTTCCTGGTTTTGCCCTCACCGGGTAATGAGAGTGTGGCTGGAAACTCTTCTCACGGTACAACAAATCACAGAATGGTTCTTTAGCTTTGAAGTCATGACTCAGTCCGGTGCCTGATATCTGACAGCCACCATGGTTGATATAGAAACCAAGGTGTTTTCTATGGGTCGTTTGATGAGGATCTGGATCTTTCCCAGCACCATTTCAAGGAGTGGATATGGATGTTCCATATTTATCATAAGATTTGTACAACTCATTCCGGTCATTTATGGCACACTAGGAAGCAAAACTAAATACATGAAATTTCACACATCCTTTGAATCAGTTCACACAGGACAATACTGATCAAGTTTATGTCTGAAATTACAGTAAATAAGCTATTGTGAGTGAGGTAATGGCAAAGATAATTCAGAATTCATGAACTAAAATGAAAACAGTTTTCAGACAGGCAGAGTTCTACCTTGTGTTTCCTCTCAGACAGTCTCCTTGTTAGGTAGATGTCATATGTGTTGATGGTTTAGAGCAGTGGTTCTCAACGTGGGGTCCCGGGGCCACCAGGGGTGCTTGAGGGGGGTTCCAGTCGATGAATTGTTAAAGTTAACTCATTTAGAGAATGTAGAAAAATGACTATTTTGGTCAGAGTTTCACTGTTATCTCTCTACCTACAATACAGATAGTCTTGGAAATCTGGACAAAATCATATCTAGCAATAAAAATATTGGCAGATTGGAGTCCGAGAGACAAAATCTCATCAAATGGGGGTCAGTAGCTCTAATGTGGACTAAACTTTATCGTCAGGAACTAAACAGTAAAGCACCGAGGGAGCTCATCTGTATGCTACAGTCAGTCACTGGTGGCATCTCCAGTGCTAAACCTTTTTCCTCCGACATCAGAGGAAATGTCTGTCCCCCTCAGCCAGGCAGCAGAGTGATTGTTGTGGTTTGACCACACTTCATATGCTATTACACTAACAGCACTTGGTGGTTTGAAATAGAGTAAACTATACATCAGTCCAATTCTTAACTAATATTCATCTAAATGACAGTGATGACAATACTGTTCCAGGTGTGATAAACTGGGTAGTTATCGGGTTATATATGGGTTTTTAATCAAGTATTCATGCTAAACAAAAGAAAACAAACTATGTAGAACATTATCGGGGGAGAAGCATACCACTCTTGGTGGGAACAAGCTGAATGCTATTTATTTGCTGAAACTATGTAATCATAAGTTTATTGAAGGTTATAAAATCTAATGGATGAAGTAAATATATCACAAATAAGTAAGTGTTGTTAATGTAATATTGTTGTTCCTTTATTTCCTTGATTTCTTAGAATATGATAAAAAATGAATTCCAAGAGTTCCAAGAGTTCCAATCCAAATTGAGATATCCACTGTTTGAAAAAAAAAAATCATGGCTATTTTTACTAAATGGTCTAACCTGCAATAGGAAGAATGCACGCCCATTGAGGTGCAGACATGAGGCTTTTGTAACAAGTCCACTATGAAGAAAATTCGACCATGTAGCCGAAAACATTTGGTGGAATCAGTAAAGCACAAAAGTAAGACAAAAGAGAAAAGTGTGTGACTTGAATTTTCTTCATACTTTTACAAAATGTTCAACAGCAGATGAAAACAAATTATGGTTATTTTTCAAAAAGATAGTAGGAGGTAAGTCCTTAGTGGATATGGTGAAATGTGATGTTGTGAAAATATAGCATTTTGGAAAGAAACTGTTAAAATCTTGAAACAGAATGCAGTGTATTGTATGATTTGGGAACTAGTGACTCAGCAGAGTTGAAATGAGATGAGCGATTATCACATCCAGACAGGCTAAAATAATTATCAGTAAAACCTACTAACAAAGTTGATATACAGATGAATTTATGAGCAAAAGTCCATGTCACATGTAAGAAAAGCCCAGGCGGACAAAATCACACATACAGTATAGTGGCCACTCTTCCCAATATTGGTCTGAAAGTTGTCTGGTCAGGAGGTTGCGGTGAACCTCTCCTTCACTTCCCCGTTATGAAAAGCAGAAGAGGCAAAGTGAAAGAAGCACTTGTCAGAAATGTTACCCCTGACAGCGCTGACATTTAGATTTTTAGTTGGTTGTTTTGTCACATTGTTGGGAAAAGTTTATATTTTTGTCCTCCAGTTTCCCGCTATTTAAAAGTCAAAGTCAAGGGCAAATCACATCTATGAGTTGTAATGCACAGCATCATAGCCATTGTTTAACTCAAGGAGATTTGTGAGATTATTTGACATTTCAGTACATCTGAATCAGTATGGCCAAAAAAATATTTTCAAATTGTTGGGTTGAAATTGTAGAAAAATATTTGCCTGAAGCCAATCGGTGTAAGATCATTTAACTGTATGCTGAGTTCTGATTGCAAATCAGTGGATTAAAATTTGTGTTGACAGGTTTACAGCATGTTTTATAGGATACATACTAATTACTTCCTACAGTAACCATTGTATGTGATTCTCCAGAGAGCAGAGACCTCTATTGGCCATAACAGGGGACAATCCCCATTTCACCACAGTAACATCAACACATTGTCTCAACACAAAGAACAATGTTTGGACATTGAAACAGACATTTTTAGTTAATGAGCATGTGTTTTCATGTCTTCTGGGCCTTTACCTTGCCCTCCCCATCAGCCACCATTCACACAATACATTGCATATGCCTACCATAACATATATGGATGGAAATATGTAAACAAAAAAGTAAAAAAGTAAGTACAAAGTAGGTGGTAGGTAGGTAGACTGGGAAAACTGAAATAGAAGAGATATTGATGAAATTAATGAATTGTGCATAAAGAGCCTTAGTGTTACAGTTAGCCACGACCTTGACTCCCACTGTAATGTTCTATTGTATGTGCCATGCAGCAGTTCCCCAGAGGAGTAACATGATATATCTGGAACAACATACAGTACATCTCTGATTAATATAGGTCAAAGGGTGCAAGTGAAATCAAGCTTTCAATATTCATAGATCAGATTGTTAGCTGAACAGTGTGTTCTTCAGAGCTATCTGTCTTGCTAAAACATGCTGCTGTGTGTCATGTGCTTTGTTCTGCTTCCTTGTTTTTGTCTTACATCATTCTGTTCAGTTAGATCTAGTTAGGCTCATTCTCTGTAAAGTCATTGAGACATGCTTGTGATAAAGGGCAATATACTGTAAATAAATGAACTTGAACTTGAACTATCTGCATACAATATATTTACAGGCTAAACTTATCCACATATAGTATATTGAGGTTCTCTTAACTATAATTTTGACATTTATATGTTTGGTTGAGGCTTTGTATCTCCTTGGCAGCTGGCAATGCGTTGGGTTAGGGTTAGGTCCTGATGTTGCCAGTTTCAAGCTCTCCTTGTCAACCTGAAAAGAAACAATCTTAGGAAGTGTGCTCAACTTTCAACTGTGTTTGCCCCTCTGGAACATGGAGCTGGAAGGAGAAGTGTGAAGGCTCTCAACCTATCCACTTTAAAAGAAAATGTTTCAGTGAATAGTCTGCATTAACTCTTACAGCACCAATTACAGTGCATTTTAGCTCTTGTTGCATTATTAAGCATTAGAATGCAAGACAGCAGCACTGTCAGTTACCTGAATAGAAAATGGTCTTATGAAGAAAGGAAGAATCGTGTTAATTACAAATATTAACAGAAACAATGCTACTATATGATACACAATTCCCTTGGTTTCTGAAATAAGTTAAAATAAATATATAAAAAACACTCTGTGCTGTGCTGTGGCAATAAGCAAACACACAGACGACCATGACTGTGTCGTCCAAATGTAGGAAAAGAGTGAAAGTAGAGGCAAGCTCATTGGAATTTCAACTATTGTAAAGTCAAATTTACAAATGTTTATTTTTAACTATAGTGTGACCTTTGATAATGAGGTATAGTTACCAATTGTACTGTGTGCAAGCATGCAAGTGCAGGCACACTCGCCCACGCACTCTCTCTCTCTCTCTCTCTCTCTCTCTCTCTCTCTCTCTCTCTCACACACACACACACACACATACACACACACACATATAGAGGCAATATTTCAGGCATTTTTAAGCTATCAGAAAACTTTAACCTGTATATCGTTTTCCTTTTGATGTAGCCTATAAGATAAATTCTATTTAAAACTTGTATTCATGAATCAACAATCTCATTGTCCTTGTCTGCATTAATTTGTTGACCATGTTATCTGTCCTAATAGGCACAGAGAAACATTTGCTTTTGGACAGATGACATTTCTCTCAATGCAATTTACTATGCAAGTGCTAGTGTATATTTGACAGTAAAATTTAACTGTGTTGGAATATAAATATATTTACTCATGCTATGTCTCTTCAAATTCGCTAGATGGCAATATTGTACTAAACAGAGTGAGCGTTTCTAGTGAATCTGCTGGTGCTTGATAAGTCCTCCAATGACCTGGAGTAAAGTGGGAGAAGTCATTGTTATAGATTGTCAAAGATGTGTTGCACAGAGAGACGAAATATAAGATCATTGATCATCACAAGTAGAACCAACTATTTGTCATTGCAGAGTTCACCCGGTGACTTCATCACCAAGACTGTCACCATTTTTCTGTCAGTTTACTGGCAGGAAAAAAAATCTCTGCTTGCTTGTTTTTGTCACTATGTACGGTCAGGATTATTTAGGGTACATACAGTCATAATAACATTTCTCCTATGTAAGTATCCAGGGAATTAAAGTATCTGCTCTAACCTATAGCTACAGTATGAATTGTTAACACCCTATTTGTCTCATTTAATGTACAGAGCATATTGTTAGACATAAGGCTCATTCTCATAAGCATATGCCTGATTTTTACAACTAGTCTTTTTATGAGTCTTCAATTCAATCAGGCCATTATTATCATCAGCCCAACCTTTTGATTTACGAGAACATCTGGTGGTTATACAGGATCTGATGGCGCCTACAACTACAGCCTTTCCAGATCACAATTAATTCAAAATATCTAATGGAGGTATACCGCACAAAATCTTTAATAGCATTCCCATATGTTTAGCCTGGGTAGATGCGGACACTGGAACTGATATTCTTAAGTTCCCATTACGCACGCACGCGCACACACGCACACGCACCTAAACCTTCACATCGTTCGCATGGGGTGCGGATTCCAGTGTGTGTGTAATGGATGGAGATATTTTGCAAACCCTGTGTCTGGGTGCCATGGAGTTAGTAAATCACAGTATTAACATGGCTGGATCATCGAGCCCCAACTGACATCTCTGTTTTTGGATACTGAGACAGTGATATTTGGGCTAACAGTCTGTGTTGGTGCTCGGGGATATAAATACGCGCCACCCCAGGGGCCTCCACTCTTCGCGCTGCCCTGCATGCCGACCAAGGCAGACAGATCATGGCGAGAGAGACGGCCACAATCAAACAAATGTGCTGAAGGATAGCTCTGAACGTGTGCGTTTGTGTGTGTGTGTGCGCGCGCGCGTGTGTACATGTGTGTCTGAGTGTCTTTCTTCCTTTCTCTCTGCCTGCTGTGTGTGTGCGCGAGTATTAGCGTATAAAAGTGAGTGTGAGTGTGAGAGAGACATTTTGTCTCACGTTGCTTTTATTTGTCACTATTTATCGTACCGTGTACTCACATGGTACGGCGCTCACATTTCTCTTCCCACAGCAGGAGACATAAATAAACAGCTATAGACAATGATTACATGATTGGGGGGGTTTGGTGTCTAACCTTGACCGGTTATGGCATTTATCAAACTCTGCAATCTGCTTAGACTCTTGTCTCAACCGATGGTGCTGCACACTGGATGAGGATCTGACAAGAGACGTTTCATTCCACCATTATCCAGGCTACTTACTAAAGCATTGCTAATATGAAAGTAAAACTCATTCTAGGTTATTCCCTTTGCAAAAAAAATAACGTTTTATAGAATGTAATTGTGTGTGTTTTTAAACAATGAGTTATGGCCATCAAGTAACCGTTGTTTTTTGTTTGTTTTTTCACCAAATAGATATATAAAACATTTTAGAGTGAAACCTTTAAATGTTCAGCTTTATTGCCCTGTGCATCCTAAGAACACACATGCTTCAAATAAACACATTTCAGCAACATTGGATTAAACCTTAATTTTTCAGAAATGCCTTCCCAATATAAATGACTTTCTCATTCTTTCCATTTCATTATAATGAACCAAAGAACACTGATTGAACAGATGGCCCTCAAACAATTCAATTTGACAATTTAAAATTACTCTGTAATCATTGGAGAAAGCAGGGATGATGGGGAACATGGGGAGAGCTGTAGCATCCTCAGTTTCTCCAAGCTGGAGTTGGCCAGAATCATGTAATTGATAGTGTTCATGCATATGTGAGCCCAGTATGCAGTTTCATGGCTCTGTGAGCAGCCATGCAAATTTTAAACATTTTATATTTTTAAGTACGGCAGTTATTTTTGACCAATTTAAATTTTTTGGACAGCAGGGCCCACAATTTAGCTGTAATCCTCATATTTATATTGGATTCAGCACTAGTCTCTCAAGATTTATGTAATGCATCTAATCAAAGCTAATTTCGAACCATCAGGCTGTAACAGAAATCTGTGTAGTGGCTGCCAGGGTTTTGGAAAGTTGCAACTTTTTTAAGCCCATAATCTGCCACAATTGAAAGTCTGAATAAACACTTGCACTCCTGAGCACAGTTGATTCAGTTCATGTGAAAAAACTCAAAATAATTCACATTAAAATGTTAGAATGATGTCATGATTCTATTTTTTTGTTCTTCTTAAAGCTTATTAGGAAACACAATCACTCACGCGCGCGCACACACGCACAATAATGTGAAAAAATATAACATCAGTAGTACATTGTTTGGGACGCGGGAGAATTCAGTTGATTGGTGGCCCACTGTTCTATTGTCGCTCTCTGTCTCTCTTCTCTCACACACACACACACACACACACACACACACACACACCTACACGCACACACACACACATACAAACACACATGCAAACACCCACAAACAGGCGTACAGTGGGCTACAGTAGTGACAATGACACAGTTAACATTAAGTACGTGGGCTCAGTTATGACACTTCTTCTCTTCCCGACTAGAGTTACAACTGTAGCAGGTTGTGAGTTAGATATAATACAGCGTCAATGAGACAAAAATCTTTTTTTTTCCCATCTTTTTGAACATTTAGGAATTTGAGCGGGTTCTGTTTTGTTCTGTTTTGCAGCAGGCAGATGTGGGCAGCCTGTATCAAATTTTCATAGCTGCAGCTCAACTAACCACAAAGCAACGGGCAAACAGACAATAGATGATACAACCGTCGCGGCTCTCCGCTTCACAATGCCCTATAGTCTTACTGGGCAAACTGAATGGATTTTAAGCGGCATATTAATATGCTCACCTGAGTTGGTGATGTGTACTGATACACACAGTCTGAAAAACTCCGTGAAAGCAGTGCATCCTCAACTCCAAATGCACACACACACACACACACACACACACACACACACGCACGCACGCACGCACGCACGCACGCACACACACGCACCACGCACAGCTTCTGGCTAAGTGGCTGGGGCGGGACACAGTGTGGGACGAGGCGGGGACAGCAGGCAGGCGGGCGGGCAGCGTGCTGGTTGGGTTGGTGGACAGCTGATTGTCCGTGTTATTAACTGTGTTTGGGGGCGTTTCTGCTCTCCTTGTCGTCCACGCCCCCTTCCCTACTAGTTCTCTGCTGTTTGGCATCCTAGAGATGGTCCAAAGTGATTCCTCAGGGAAGAAAAGAGCGCAAATCACCCGAGCAGGAGTTGACGAGGAGCGGAGCCGCTGAAACCCAGGACTGCCTTTTAATTGCGCGTAATCTTCCGTCTCATTCATCTGAACAGAGGAAAAGACTTGGTAAATAAAGAAAAGGAACGAAGGAGGGGGGAAACGTGTTTCATCTCCTTGGTTTTCCTTCTCACTGCGGACTGTTTGTTCCAAAAAACTGACATTTTGCTTGTTTTTTTGCCAACTGCACCTTGATCCGGGGGACTGTCGCCAACTCAGAGCAGCGTCTCATCCTGCGCTCCCCCTTTTATCGCTCTCACATTGTTCATCTTCATAGCTGTTGTTTTCCCCTTTTTCTTCTGGAATCGTTGACATGTGGTGCAGCTAACCCTGGATGCTGACAGCTCCCCTTTCCTTCCACATGTCGCATCTTTTGTTTACTTTGAGAAACACACGCACAACTAAACGCGAAGTGAAATAGACCACGCCACTTTGCTCCTCTGACAGCGCGATCAAACGCAAGAGGAGGGGAGGCAGGAAAAAAGGAGGGAGCCAAGGAGAGGAGGATAGAGAGAGGAGAGAGAGAGGAGAGAGAGAGAGAGAGACAGTGACAGTGAGAAGGTGCGTTTTGATGTTTGGCATCCAGGAGAGCATCCAGAGGAGTGGGAGTAGTATGAAAGAAGAGCCCATGGTGGCCGGGATGAACGCAGTTCGGACATGGATGCAGGGCGCCGGGGTGCTGGACGCCAACACAGCCGCCCAGAGGTGAGCCTGAGGCGGCCTTGACGCTGCGCTGACTCCGGGGCGTGGAGACCGGGGGAGACCACAGTACTAAGACTGCGGTATTAAAGACGGAGCGCCTATATCACTTGGGGCAGCATGCGTTCCCAAAGGATGTAGTTGTGGGATAACCACTGATCCCGCTGGCTTTAAGTTTTTAGCTATAGGTCCACATGATGAAATTTGACTTAAGTGGTTTATTATATTTCTGGACGAAAACAACAGCCTTGCTCAAAGCACTTTTAGGCTACAAGATTTAAATTTAGGCTTATATCAAGTTTGGTGTCTGGAAAGTGTGTTGTGCGTTGATTTGTATTTAGGCTTCTGAGCTCACTTCGGTAGTTGTTTCTCTTTTTGGTTGCGATAAAGCAGTAATTTAATAGAATCTAGGTACTTTTCACAGACTGCATGCATAGGCTAAATAAAATATTTTCCCCTTTCTAAAATATTGCAATTTTTTCTCAAGAGAAAAAATCCCCTGCATTTGGTCATGCTTGTCAAGTTTAAAATGAAAATGTTGACACTATTGATTACAGGCCTAATTAATTCTATACCCTTCATGATAGAAATAGGCCTGTCCAAATTCATTGCTTGTTATATATTCAAATGAGTTTATTTAATCCTGCTGGGCCTATGACCTCATATTTTAACCTCAGTTTACTTTGTTATTGTTTTTACACTTATTAAAGTGTAAGAGGAGAGTTTTCCCCGACTATGTGCATTAGACAGAGGCTTTATTAAATTACATGTGTAGATTTTAGAACGGACAGTCAAACTGTAGCCGAAAACTGTAGCTCAGATTTAAAACGCCTCCAAAAGTAGACCTTTTTTACATTGCATTTTTATTTATTTATTGCATTCGTTCCCGACGGTGCTGGGTTGTGCTTGTGTCCGCAGCGGAGTGGGGCTTGCTCGGGCACACTTCGAGAAACAGCCGCCCTCCAATCTGCGGAAGTCCAACTTCTTCCACTTCGTCCTGGCTTTATACGACAGACAGGGTCAACCAGTGGAAATAGAGAGAACCACCTTCGTTGACTTTGTAGAGAAGGAAAAGGTGAGTTTTAACAATGTAGCCCACATTACACACAAGGACGGCAATCCGCTGAGGCATGGCAAAGTTACTGCAAAAAGCTCGAAATCCGCCTATATCGTGTAAATGTCTGGGGGAATAGAGGAGAAACGGCCGATGTCTGACAAGATATTATTGGCTTGTTTAGTCAAAGTGATAAATTATTAGACTTAGGTTACCAAGCTGTTTTGCACAGACACACACAGCAGGGGAAAAAAAATCCTGAATGTTTCACTGATGTGATTTTTCCAAACACATTTCTAGATTTCTGGCTATTATTGCTTGATCTTTTCCCTTCATTATAATGACAAAGGCTACCAGGTCAAATTTGGACTCACAATAAAATGTGCCAAGTGTCCATAAATTGACATACCTAATTGATGCCCATGATGTCGACTGGTATTTTTGTGACACAAAATCTGCTCATTGTGTGGGGCAAGACGTTTTATTTTTAATACAAACATCAATTTCAATCAATTTGCAAACTGATTAGTTTATGTTGTGCAACATGGTTGTTCTGTTTGCAAATGTAGTTATTAGTGAGTGTTTTACTCATAAATGCCACAGCTGTTTTATCCAATAGGATACAATATTGGCCTATTTATTATTCATAACTTAGACCCATGCTTCGGCTGCTCAAATGCCCTTCTACTGCTAGTCAGCATTAATAAGGAGATTTTAACATCAAATTATGCTATGATTTATTGGACACAGAAATGTTAAGTATATGCCAACCTACTATTATTTGAATGTGGTCTGTGACACGAATTCCAAACATTTTCCTTTTCCAGTACATGTGATAAAGTTGTGCACGGGCCTATTCTGTAACTGAAATGTTCTATCAAATTTTCAAAATAACAAGAAGCTGAGTTGACAACTTATATTTTATTGAATCACTTAAAGAAAAGTTGTCCAAGTTACAGACTAAACCTTGGAGCTGTTTTTTTATATGTCTGCTTTTGTTTTTAGGGTAACAAGCGAAGTGAATTCTATTTGATCACAGTTGGAGAGGCATAAGATGTCCATAATCTAAAAATATCAAGTTCAGGCGACAGCAGACTTTACCGTGGACGCACAGTAAAACTCCCTGGAGGAGATGGTTTACTTGCTTTGACCGGGGCTGTTTGGTTTAATTTTCATAGGAAACGACGGGGGAAAAGACCAACAATGGGATCCATTATAGACTTCAACTCCTCTACAGTAACGGTGAGTTTGGCTCACATATTTTTATGGAGCAATAACAAAAGCAATGAGTGAATGATACGCCAACTGAACAAACTCAGGAAAAAACTGTTTTATGGGGTCACATAGTTAGGACAGTTAAATGTTCTTTTTACAGTTTTGTAAAAGATTTATTTTTCTAAATTATGAATGTTAAATAAAAAATAAAAGATAAATAGGCTATTGCTGTGGTAAAATGCTTTAAATGTTGTGGCAAATCTTTTTCAAACTTTATTATTATTATTATGATTATGATTATTATTATATTAGTGTTGTTGTTATTATTATTATTATTATTATTATTATTATTATTATTATTATTATTATTCAGCTGTGTTGTGCTTAGTTTACTGCCTCTTGCAGTAACTTCTCCGGTCGGCCTACTTTGGCAGTGGGAGAAACAGCAAAATGAAATGTTTCCAGACACTTTTGAACGATTGGTTTTTAGTCTTGGTGCCTCGATTTAAGAATTTATTTAGACTTATTCAGCAAATATGCGTGTTTGTTCGTGTTGGATTCATTTTCACAATTATGTCTTAATATAAGTTTATAGAAAGAAAAAAAAATCAACACCGGCAAAGAAAATGAAATAATTTTCCAAAGGACCAAGCAAACTGACAGCATGCAACAAATCACTAAAAGCCATTTTAGTGTTCTAACGGATATGACTCAGTTTCATAAAGTTTAGCCTCATTGAGGAAGTTATTCAGAATGAATAAAACTTGTGATTTGGAATATCCCAAGAAAATGGGGAAAGTTTTTACTCAAATGTGATATGAAACTTCCTAGTTGCATTCCAACCATATCTTGAGGAAAGAAGGGGAAGCATTTGAAAATCTCTCTCTCTCTCTCTCTCTCTCTCTCTCTCTCTCTCTCTCTCTCTTTCTCTCTCTCTCTCTCCTGTGCAGGAATCAGGACAGAGCAGGACTTTTATGTGCGTCTCATTGACTCCATGACTAAACAGGTAAGAGAGGGCTTTGCATTGGTAAACTATAGGCTTGAGAGTTACTCTGGATCGGTGTGGTGGTTGTGCTGGTCTGAATCTTGGCTCCCCCCTCCGCCCGCCCCCCCACCCCTCTGCATGCCTGTGTCTGAGACCCTCAACTTCAGCACAGCACAGCCAGCTTGATAAACGACCTGTCTTACCTGTGGAATACATTTACAGAGGCCCAGAAAAGTAGAGGACATGTGTCCTCATACTCTACCTCTGCACAGCAGCCAGTAAGTGGGAATGGTGTGTGTGTGTGTGTGTGTGTGTGTGTGTGTGCGCGTGCGTGTGCGTGTGTGTGTGTGTGTGTGTGCGAGGGTGTGTGTGTGTGGCGGTGTGTGTGTATGTGTGTGTGTGTTTGCACAAGCATCAGGCAGTGTACACTATATATATATGTGTGTGTGTGTCTGTGTGGGTGTGATTGTGCGCATATAGTGTGCAAATATCTTTGTGAAGTGCACAAGCGGTTGTGTGTTTGTGTGTGTGCAGGAGAGAGAGAGAGAGAGAGAGAGAGAGAGAGAGAGAGAGACAGTGATGCATGCCAGCTCACTCTTTGAGGACCTTGACCCTCATTTCCTCAATGTGAAACAGAACAAACTATTCCAGAGTGTGTTATGGCCAATTCAATCACACAAAGAAATACAGAGCAGCACATGTGGGCTGGCGCACACTGAGGGAATTCTCCGTTAGGATGAATTAGATAACGATGAAAATAAGCCTCTTGAATGCTGTTTTGATATCAGGTCTTTTGTTTTGCCAATTCTGCCTCTAGTGCCATTAGGCTTGAAGAGAGTTTGCCTTAGAATGAAAGGAGTAGGAGGGGATTTTGTTTGTGTGCGCGCACGGATATGTGTGTGTGTGTGTGTGTGTGTGTGTGTGTGTCTGTTCATGTGCGTATGAGTGTGTGAGTGATTGCGTGTTTATCGGTGTGTGTGTGTGTGTGCCTGTTTGTGTGTGTGTGTGTGTGTGCAGACGCAGGGTGATCACAGCCCTGGAGAGCATGTTGAGTGGGGTTGGAGGGGTAACCAGACTAGATTTTTGGACGCTGTGCTGTATGGACCAGATGGTGCACTATACTCCAGTCTGGCAGTCCAACTGCTCACTGTACACCACATATAAACACACACGCACGCACAAACACATACACACACACACACACATACAAGTACACACACCGCCCGTGCACATGCACACACACAGACACATTCTCCCTCACTATCTCTGTCAGAACAGAGCGTTCCTATTCAGGAGGACTGGATTCCCACGATACACACATTTGCCAGATAGACAACACTAGTCCCAGATGATGAAAGACACACACACTTTTCTGTGTCTATGTGCCCCTGCATCATGGTTTATATTTTTTTCCCTGAGTACTTGTGGGGATCTAAAAGAAAAAAATAAATCAGTGTCATTTTAAATTCACCCAGAGTTTTTAATGATTATCTTTTGCTGTCTCCAGGCGATCATCTACGAGGGCCAGGATAAAAACCCAGAGATGTGTCGTGTCCTATTGACCCATGAGATCATGTGCAGGTAAGACAAAACTCACCCCTCGACACATGTCATTTGTTGGTAATCTCCAGCCAACACTTTACGGTCTAGATCAAGATGAACAGTTTATTCCATGTTGGAAGTGGCTCCACTGGTGTAAAGAGGGGGGCAAAGACATGAAGAGGAAATGACTGTAACGCCAAATTACAATAGAAATCTTAATATTTCCCTCTAAGTGGGTTGGGGAGAGGGGCCCTGGCCTATTTCTGTTGGTAGGGGTGTGTATGTGTGTGTCTGTATGTCTGTGTGTGTGTGTGTGTGAGTGTGAGTGTGTGTGTGTGTGAGTGTGAGTGTGTATCCTTCTCATGTTCAGCTAATTAGGACAAGGAAAAGCTCATTACTCAAACCCATCCTCCTTAGTCTGTGTAATACATGCAGTTTGCTGTGTCCTGACAGTGAGCTATGTGCAGAGGGGGACAGACTCAAATTACACATAAAATACAGACACACACACCCACGTACGCACACACACACACACACACACACAGGCTCAAATGTACTCAAGCAAGCGAAGCATTCACAGGCCATTGCATGCATTTACAATCAATAAAGGCATCACACAGCATGTGATTGTCCCTCACAAACCAGCCATATAGAAATACATGCAGAGTTACATCTAGAAAAATGCTAGTGGCGAAGCCTAACCACTTCCTGGTTATCACACAAGGCAATTTAGACCACTTGTTTTCATATGCTGCAGGAAACGGTTGAGATCAGAAATCTGATCTGGCTCTCCAAGCCTCCTGTCCTGTGGGACTCAAGAAAGTAGGGGGAGGGTCTCTCTCTCTCTCTCCATCTCCCTCCCACACACATACACGTACAGTATAGGCACACATGTAGTCAAATGCAGGCATACACACACACACACACACATAGACGCACACACAGAGAAGAAAGGTAGCGCAGGCATGATGGTACTTTTCGGGGGAATGGGGGTTGGGGGCACACAACACACTCTTACATTGTGCTGCAGTCAAATGATTCAGAAAGGACTCGTCACATCAGTATGCAACCCCCTTCTACCCAGCATGCACTACTCCCCAGGTCCAGTGGGACCACTCTGTGACCCACTTCTGAGAGAGAGAGAGAAAGAGAGAGAGAGAGAGAGGCGGGATAGAGGGAGGGGACGAGCACTGAGGAAAAATAGAGAACATAAGATGTCTGGTTGTGTGATGTCTGACAGAAATGGAGCTAACCTGAGCCCTGGAGGCTAATTCACCACAAGTTCGTATCCAGCTCCGTTCCAGCTCACTCCTCCATTGCCGCTCCTAACTTAACTATAGCAGGTAAAATCGCCCTGCGGATCTCACCTACTATAGAGCTGGAGCGCCAGTCTTACCTCTCCAAGCCCGACATAAGTCCAATTCATGCGGTTCCTTAAAGTCTTACTCCAAATGCCACGAAAGTCTCACGCCCCGGCATTCCCATTTCTCTCTCCCTCTTCTCTCACCTGAGTTCCTTTCCCTGTGCCTTGTTTTCTATGCTGTTCACAATCGAGCCTCATCTTATAACTAACTCCCCTCTGTCTCTGCACCCCCCCCCCCCGCCCCCCCTTCCCCTCCAGTCGATGCTGTGATAAGAAGAGTTGTGGCAACAGGAACGAGACCCCATCTGACCCTGTCATCATCGACAGGTAAGCAGACCTCGCCCTTTAACCTCCGCCGACACGCTGCTACGCTGTCATCGCAAGCACAAATACAGCGCGTATGTCTGCGTATGTGTGTGTGTGGCATAGCATTACACAGGCAAGCAAACATTACGGCTTTGACAACACAGAGGCTGAGGTTCGACACAATCCGAGAAATATACGTTATTTAAAAATAATGACGACAAAGGATTCATTTTGATTCTTTGCTTTTATTTGATAAGGTGACGTAAGGAAAATGCTGCCTGTTTTTCAGATAAAAGCAATTTTTGGGCATGTAATTTGAATGGAAAAAAAAAAGTCACGTGCAATAAAACTGATAAAATACACCGCAGGTTGTTTGAATTTCAGGACGCATAATTCTCTATGTAAGCGATATGTGTGTAACTGCAGTAAATAATATTCCAGGCGTGTGTGTGTGTGTGTGTGTGTGTGAAATGGGGGAGCCGCCACTGAGCAGTTGAGTACTGCTGCAAGTGTGGTCTGACAGTGTTTGTGTGGTTAGGCTGATGACTTAGCTGATGAGCAGTTAGGGTTACGGCTGGAGTCTGATGTGTGTGTGTATATAAATCTAACTCTGAATGGGTGTGGTACCGAAGGTTGTCTGCTGCTTTTGACACACGCTCACACGCACACACACAAACGCACACGCTTTTTCTCCGAGTGTGCACCTTTCGCCTGCCATCATAAACTACCTCTGACCGATGCAGCAGCTCCCATAATTTACGATCAGTCAGAGAAAAGAAAAGCCCTCAAGATTTACAGTCTGTCCCTCAGTGCGTGCGTGTGTGTGGCACGCTTGTGTACATATGTGCATGTTTGTGTGGGGGGGAAATCATTTGTTTACACTCGAACGATTGTTGAAGCGGGCAGATTTAAGGCTGCACCTAGCGGGACAGAGGGAGAGAGAACAACCTCACGTGCCGGAACGATTTCGTGGAAGTGCAACCAAACACTCCAATAGAAACCCACTGCCACCTTTGTCTGATTGCACTGTATGAACTATAACCTGTCCATACCGCAGCATTATCAGGTAAAATGATGCACGTAGGAGGTTATGTATATTTTGTGTATGATTTGAATATTTTGCGTATGAGTGTATTTGTGTGTGTGTGTGTGTTAATGAGGCAGTGACCTGTGCTATCAGATGAACACAGCTGTCCTGTTCTCGCTGCTGCGCTGTCAAAAGCTACTCTTTACCTGTGTGTGTGTGTGTGTGTGTGTGTGTGTGTGTGTGTGTGTGCGTGCGTGTGTGTGTGTGTGTACGTGCGCCACCCCTGTTCCGCTCCAGTGAAGCGGAAGGCCTCACCTCAGCGCTCCCTGAGACAGCTGCACCCCACCACGTGGCCTCAGACAACACTCCTGCCCATCACTCTGTGTGTGTGTGTGTGTGTGTGTGTGTGTGTGTGTGTGTGTGTGTGTGGGCGCGTGCGCGTGCATGCCATATTTTTGTTTTCCCGTGCGCATACTTGTTGAATTCCTCATGTGTGTGCTCTCTCTTCACTTGACCATCTTCATAGCGCCATCCTCAGCGTTTGGGCTCGGGATTGGGTTAAACTTTTCCCTCAGTTCGCTGCAGTTGAGCGAAGCCACCTTGGCGAGACTGATCTCCGGTCTGCTGCTAGGCTACAGCTACCCACACTGAGCATGTGTTGTGGTCGTTCGCGAGCGGTATTCCCCCGACGCCCAGTGGCTCAGGTGTGAGGGCAGCGTTAACGAACAACAAATTAGAACAGGGGGAGGAAAAAAACAGCAATATCTCCGTTTTCCTCTCCAGCGAACACTCCTTCTGGACAGGAAAATAGGTCAGGTGAGAGGAGGGCGATATGGGGGATGGGGGGTGGGGTGGGGGGGGGGGGGGGGGGGAGTGGTAGAGGGGGAGTGAAGAGAAATAAGGAGAGGAGGGTTTATACGTTTGCTCATTTAGTACCAATATATTCTTGGCAGTTGTAATAATCAGGGATTCATAAACAAACAAACAACTGTGAGGGTGAAGCTGACTCAATTACCGTGAGTTCCCCTCCTTCAAATTCATAAAGAAATACCATCAGCAGCCCCTCTCCTCCCTTGAAGTTATTTAGTTCGTTAAATAAGGGCTCGTTAGCCCTCTGCTGTTTCACAGAGATGATTAGATTTTACAGCCCTAATTAGCTGGGCTAGCTCTAACTCTTCTGGAAGAGTAATGGGTCTGATTGCCTAATTAGCTCTCTCTCGTTAAGATGGGAGAAACAGGCCACTGCAGCAAAACCGCAGGAATGAGGAAAAATAAAGTCAGCTAATGAGAAACTTATTTGATTGTTAGGAGAACAAATCTTGTACAGTGTGGATCGGCAGCGCTCTGGGTACTGTATTCATTCACCGGGAGGATCTCTCTCGCTCTCTCTCTCTGTCTCGTTCTCTCTCCCCTTGTGGAAAAGAGGAGTTTGTTTGGGCATTAGAGCCTCTACCAGGAGCCACATGATAAAGATTTTAATTATGAAGTATATTTGTTTAGGCTGTGGTAGCAAAAAGCACTTTAACGTTACTTACGTTTTACTAAAGCTGAAGCATCCCCCACACGCTGTCCTCTTTTCATGCTATTTTGGTTCGTTGTAGGACTGTCATGGCTGTGGCAGCATTCATTTTAAGTCTCCTCGGTGTCGCCTCTGACGCTCTCAAATAGGTTTCAGAGTCTACGGTGATGAGTTTCACTGAGCGCAGACAGAGTTTAGGCTGACATGGTTGTGTGTGTGTGTTTGACACCGGGCAGGGGAAGCAGCTGAAAGGTGAGAAGCTCCTGTGTGCCTCTCTATGTCTTCCCCAGGGAAACATGTGTGGTCCACTTTAGCCCCTTACAGCGGCGGGATAATAAGAGGGGAGCCCTTAACCCTCCCAGCTCCACTCCCACCTCCCTCCATCACTCCTGGTTAGCATGGGGTTAATCATATGCAGCCACTGTCAGTCAGTCTATCATCTGCCTGGATGGGCCTCAAATCACAAACACATTTTCCTCTCACCCGTGTACACCTTTGCCGTCTCTCTCTCACTCTCTCCTTCTGTCTCTCTCCCTCTCTCTCACTCACTCAGTTCACTCCTATTTATTTCCCAGCGGAACTCGTTTTTTTAATTTACTTTGCACGTCCATATAATTGTGGACTAACCTCTCAACCCTGAATTTCCTACTCAGTAGCCCACCTCCCCTTGGGCTATGGGGGTATGGCTGTCCCTCCGGCCCCATGTGTCCTCTCCTGCCTCCTACCACCTGTGTCCCGTGGCCCTTTCCTGCCTGTCCAGCTCCCCTAGGCCTGCTGCAGGGTGTACCCCAGGCAGGGTGAGCCTCTCTGGGGGGGAGAGGGGGGGGTGGAGAGGCTCTCTGTGACCAGAGATAAGGATCCACTGGATGGCCCTGTCCCATGATCCTCCCTCTCTCTCCAGTCAGAGCGGGAGAGCCTTTTAACACGCAGAGACAATGTTATTTCAGGTTTATTGCTGTTTCTGAGTGTGTGCTTATGTGTGTTTGCATTTGCACACACTCCTGCAGGCTGCTGTTGATGTGGCCCATTTCCTTGCATGTGTGTCTGCGCTTGTGTATTCTCGTCGATGTTGGTTATTTCCCTACGAGTGTGTGTGTGTTGATAGAGGCCATTTCCTGGCGAGTGTGTGTGTGTCTTGAGTGAAGAATGTCGGGCAGGAAGTGCTCCTCCCGGGGAGGATGATGTCATGGCCGGCAGTTTCCTGTTCTGTGGAGCTGACTGAGTCTCAGCTTCGCGGTGGGGCAGTTAGCACTTGAGGGCCCGTAACACGCTAAACTGGCCCGGCACGGCCTGGGCCGGCTCTGGTTTTGCTTCACTTCTTGCCCTCCCACAGAGCAACTGAAACAAATGAACTTCGGGGCGTAGAAATATCACAGTTATGAAATTTGGGATTTTTAAGCTATTGTATTTTGCTCCATAGCTTGTTATTCACCTGCTCAGAACACCCCCACCCCCCACCCACACCCCACACCCCTTCTCTCTTTCTGTAGTGGGGAACCCCCTCATTGTTTTGGTTGTTATGTTTGGATGCACTTCCTGAGGTGAGAGGTCATGTGTTGCCTTGGCTGGGCTAACGTGCGCTGGTGAATAATGTATGTCATTGACTTTATGTCAGCCCTGCCAGCCCCCCAAGCCGAGCCCACCCATGTTTAATTCATCCATCTCATTTGTGTGTGTGTGTGTGTGTGTGTGTGTGTGTGTGTGTGTGTGTGTTTGTGTGTGTGTGTGTGTGTGTGTGTGTGTATGAGCATGTGTGTGTGTCATTTAGAGGCCCAGTCTGCACCTGTCCAGCCATTAGCCCCCTTCTCATTTGCATTTGATGCTAATGTGGTTTACTGGCAGCGCCTTCCGTCCCCTCAGCTTAGTTTCACTTTCATATCCATGACTGTGTTACTGAGAAGGTGAAAACACACTTACAGTACAGTATCGCTATCCTTCATTCTTAAGACCGTTCATGCTGATGTCTGAATGTTGAGGTCTTCATTATTTTAGCACAAAGTTTTTTTTTCCCTGGTTTTATTTCATGCGGGAAAGCCATTCTTTTTTTTTCACCTCCGCTATCACTTTTTTTTCAGATTTTTTTTTTTTCCCTTGTCTGTCACAGTTGGTTTTCTATTGTGTCTCTGACCACCTATCACTAGCTTGACATTTCCCTCCCAGACAAAAGAGAAGCTAGAAACCGAGACACGAAACCCTGAGGGCAGCAATACTTTGCTCGGTGAATTACAGTAGCTACTCTGCCGCTTTTTTTTTTTTTTTTTTTTTTTTTACGGTTGTGTGATCTTGCGCTTCTCTGAGCTTGTTTTGGTGTTTCTCAATTCTCTTTGGCGGCCGGGGGGGGGGGGGGGGGGGGAGGAATCTGCGCAGATTGTGCCGTGATTTTCGGCACAGCCCTTTTCTCTTTAGAAGATGCTTTCTAGTTGATGTGCTGTTTCTTTGTGCAGTCTTCGGGGGGACAGCTGCATGAGATGTTATGGGAGGCTTTGAAAAGGACTGGCCCTGAGCTAGTTGTGGTGTTTGTGTAGGGCTCAGGGGCAAAGAGGCAGAGTTGCTGGCTCATCGATATGCAGGCAGAACTCCCCTCCCTCAGGTGCTGGCTGCTTCACAAAACTGCCTCACGCATGCACGCACACACACACACACACACACACACACAAGAGCACGTACATATACACATACACTTTTCTCACCCTTACTTTAACTCATATACAGTACACTAATACAGTCACACACACATACACAGACACATACATGCACATTCGCAAGCCAGCACAGGCATGCAAAAGTAAGCATACACACACACACACACACACACACACACACACACATTGACCTGCAGCTCTCTGCATCTGTTTGGTTGTGTTCCTTTCTCCCTGCGGTGGTTTCCCCCCCCCCCGGGGCTGGAGGAAAGCGCTGCCCCAGGGGACGGACGGCTGCGCTGATTGACAGCAGGGAGTTTGGAGGTCGAGGCGCCTCTAAAACAGCGCCGACTCTCTCTCTCTCATCTGGACCTTCAGCACTCTCACCCCCAACAACTGGCTCGCTTTCATTTGTTGACGCCGCGTAGAAAATCAACACATCGTTTTCAGCGCATACCCGGTTTCGTTTTTATTAGTGCAGTGCATCCACCGATATGAAATATCAAATTAGCACAAGCTGCTTTTGTTGTGAGTCAGTGCTGCTATCGCACTTTATAGGTAGTTAAGCTAATGCTCTCCAGCTGAATGCAAACTCAGGTAAAAAACAGTTTATTAGTGCGTATAAAACACTGGGAGTAATTTACAGATGTCATAACAGCGAAAATGTTCTGCATTTCATGACATGAGGAGGTTTTGGTGACTGCTACTGTAAATAGCGCCTTTGTAGTTCTATTTTCTCTGCAAACTGCTTTGTCATTATTGCTTGACATTCCCTGCTTGACCTGGCCTCTCTCCTTGGCCGTTCCCTCTGCCTTTGTGTCAGTGTTTGTTCTGTCCCAGAATGAAGGGGTTTGGCTGGCCAGAGTTGACCCAAATGAGTAGCGTCCTACTTCTCTGAGAGCTATTTAAGACATTTTGGTGTGGAAATTGCAGGACAGAGAGATAGAGATAGAAGGGGAGTTAGAGAAATAGAATGAAGATATATTTACCATGTGAAAGGTCTCTTACGATCGTCAGCATTGACTAGCACGGACGTCAGCATAGACGTGCGAATGACGGCTCTGTGTGTGTTATTGCAAGTGAGATATACTGTATCTCAGTGGAAGGGGGGGGGGGGGGGGGGGGAGTAACGTTTTCCAGGATTTACTCCATGACTCGCCCTAGAAGATGCGCTCAATTTGCTTTTCAAATGAGGCGTGAAGAGCGTGTGTGAGCCTCTCGGTGTGAGGCTATGCATTTGTGCGTGCATGGTTATGTGTGTGTGTGTGCATGTGTGTGTGTGTGGCAGGAGCAAGGCTTTGTTTTCTCATTGCTCTGATGTGTGTGGACATCCTCTCTCTTCTCTAGCGCACGGCCCACTAAGTGCTCTCTCACAGCCAATGTGTTACATGGCTGCCTGTGTTGCTGGTTGTAATTGAATAGACATAGTAACTCCTCTGTGCGAGGGATATTCGGGCCTGTCCCGGTAGGCTGAGCCAATCGCTTCCAACTCCAACCTTCAGCTATCGACCCTTTAAGGCCCACTCTCAAACCATTGTTTACTGAATATTTCTGCTAAGCGAGAACGCAGATAGTACGCCTCGTGCCAGCTCCACACCCCGACCTGGCGTCTCACTTCCCATCAACCAATTTCCATTTCTGGCCCCTTATTCTGGCCCGTTACCTCGGCCCTGTAGCCCAGGATGTGTGTCCAGGTGTCCAGGATGAGTGCCGGTGACCCACTGTGCCCAAGCAAGATGTATAGCCTGTTGATTGTTTTCCATCAATCTGTCCAGGAAGAATGGATGGCGGGCCAGGCGCTCCGAGCAGCGCTCTCAGTTTCACACACCACAATGGAAGGAAAACCTGCGCTGCATGGGGGGAGACAGGGAGGGAGAGATATGTAGCGTGATAGGGTTGGAGTGCTGCTGGGATTCCACAATAAATAAAGTCATGGCGTTTAAATTATTGTATAAATCCTTGAAATATTCAGATATTCAGAATTGTATTTTTATATAGGACTTAATTTAAAGTTTGCTGTTAGACATACATGGGAACTCTTCTACTTCAGCATTTGCATTTAGTAATCATATCATTATTTCCAATTCATCCTATTCTTATCCGCTCTTAGATATGAGTTTTGTGACGTTGAGCTTGACTAATTTGAGCTGTAACGATAAGAGAAGAAAGGAAGGCTTCAAGGGAGTTAGCTCTCCCGTAATTAAACGTAAAGCGTGGGACGTCAATATGCAGACAATTATGGTCAACAGCATTGTTCGATCAAAGAGACGATATATTCCTACCGTCCTAATATATTCTCTTTACTTTGCATTAATCAAGAACAAATGAGACCCAAGCACATGTCACTGTTCCACTTCAAAAAGCGGAGCTGATTTTAAAGGCCTTTGTTTTTGTTTATGTAACCGATGAGGGGAGACAAAGTAAGGCGTAGGCAATCGACTGAGACACTTTGTTGTTTTACACCGCCTCACCCCTTTGTGTGTGCTGCTCGCGTTGTTTGTTTGTTTACCGAGTGGCTTGACCCCGCTGAGAGGAATGTTCACTCGGTTCCTTTTCTTCTCTGTCTCCTTCAGTGTTTGTCTCTGTCTGCCTCTGATTTTCTCCATCCATTTCTCTCTCTCTCTCTCTCTTTCTCTCTCTCTCTCTCTCTCTATCTGCCCCTCTGTCTATGTGTCTTTCTTTGGTCCTCCCACTCATAACTCCAGATTTAACTCTGAAGGTTTTTGGTTAATCACGCCGGAATCTTCTGCGTTTGAACGCTCTTGCTCGGCAGCACGTCTTCCTCGATCTCTGTGTGCAGCGCAGGAGCGAGGCGCGCTAATTATCCCGGTTATTGGCTTCTCCAACGCGGGAGCCGTGATTTACATGAGGTGACATTCAGTTCAAAAGCACAGACCTTCGCAACCTTTTTCTGGAAAACAATTAACAGCTCGGCTTTCTCCTGTACCCTCTTTCTCTTTCGCTCCACCACTCCCTCTCTCTTCCTCTGGCTATTGTCTTCCCACAAACACAGAAGATTTACTGCCAAAAGAGTGAAGGGGTGTGCGACGAGCCATGCATGATCGTTGGTATTATACTTGTGTGTTCTGCAGCGGGAGATTACCTGCTCGTTAATTGACAGTTATTCTTTTCGGTAGATATTCAGAGAAGACTTTGGAGGAGCTTTTGACTGGAGTTGACATGGAGCGCGTATTTAATTTCTGCTCTAGGGGAAAGTAGCTGAACCCAAGGCAGTCTTTACACCTTTTCCATGTCTGCACAATAAGAAAGCACTGACACAGCAGCACTGTACCCAGACCAGTTTCTACACCTCCTCCCTGTTTCCACCGCTGACCCTAGAAAATCCAGACAGCAGTCCGAGATCAATAGGACTAGAAACAAACAATGAGACACAGAGAGAACAAGCACACACACACACACACACACACACACACACACACACGTACGGGCAGACATATAGCCTACACGCGCGCGTTCAAACACAAAGACAAACGTACAAACACGGCGTTAATGAAGCGCGTCTCTCTTCTGTCATGAGGCCTGTGTTAGCATGACAAGATGTTTACACACACAATCACGGCCGCGCCTCTGATGTGGGCCGGGATGAAAGAGAGACGGGAGGAGAGGAAAAGAGGAGGCTGAGACGTGACGGCGAGTGTTTGGTGTGGACTGCCTTTCTCTATTTGACAGGAGGACAGTTAGAACAGCACCCCACTGAGAGCCGGGAGAGAGGTAGAGAGACACAGAGACAGACGGACGGACAGAGAGAGAGAGAGAGAGAGAGAGAGAGATACCTGGAGGAAAAGGAAAGACATAGAAAATATATTTTTTTTCCCCTACAGAGGACTTCTCTCGACTCCTCACATCCTCAAATCCGGAGGAAAACAATTAGATCCGCACGCTTCCCCTTGTCCCGCAGTGTAGATTACAAATGAGCAAACCTGGCATTTATCACATTACTACAAACATTTA